>NW_028274815.1:54270239-54571709 GCF_037043125.1 Eumetopias jubatus | reverse complement strand
TCTTTCAATTCATTCGCTCAGCCTCGGGGTCCAGTTATTAGAAGGATATTTTCAGAAGTAGAGCGATATTATATATCTTTTCACTATTGTCTCTTTTTTTTAAGATTTTATTTATGTATTTGACAGAGAGAGAGCAGGAAAGGATAGGCAGGGGGAGTGACAGAAGAAGAGGGAGAAGCAGGCTTCCCGTGGAGCAGGGAGCCCGATATGGGGCTCAATTCCAGGACCCTGGGATCATGACCTGAGCCGAAGGCAGTCACATAACCAACTGAGTCACCTAGGCGCCCCTCTTTACACTATTCTAACAGCACAGCCAATGAAAGTCCCCCTATTTCTAAAGCATGAGGCTGGACAAACAGAAAGCAACAGCGAGAAAGCAATGCCGTAAGCCAATCATGCAGCTCTTCTTCCTACCCCCTGCTGTACCAAAAGAACCTTTACCGCTGGCAGCAAGGCTGCTAAACCTGGGAAGGATAAAGGAGGCTAGACTCCAGCCAAGTCAGGGATTTATGGCTGTTTGGGGAACTCCAGTGCCATGTGAACAAATTTTCACTTAAAACAAATTAAAAAAAAAATGTCTTGCTATTCATCTACTGCTCTCACTTCTCAGGAAAGCAAATCCATGCCCTAGTTTAGCCCCACTCTATAGCATCTGAGAAAACTAACCTTTCCTCATTTGCCTTGCATGCCAATTTTGGGTTCACAGCACACTCACTATAAATGAAACCATCAATAATCAGTCCCCATGTGAGCCCACAAATCATGAGACTGGTACCTATGTTCTTTAACCAGCTGCATGCATGTGCGCGTGCGCGCACACACACACACACACACACACACACACACACACACACACACACACAAATGCATATGCATCCAAGCTTCTGGATTTTTCTATCACACGTGGAGGGCTCTCTGACTGCAGCAGTGAATAGAATACAAAAGACAAGGAGGAGTAGCATGTCCTTCTTTCTTGCGTGATCCCTAAGTGTTCTCATGTTTACTGCATCCCTCTCTCAGCTGGCTCCTGGTTCAGGTCTCATCCCTTCCTACTTGACCTTGGTATCATTTGGTAGTGACCTTGATCAATATTTGATCCTTGAAATGTATCCTCCCCTAGCTTCCACTACAGTCTCTTGATTCTTTCTTCCCCCCAGATCTCTCCTTCTCTTCCTCTGCATGTCCCTTAACATAGTTCTTCCAGAATGTATAAAAACCAATAGCTTCCCTATATGAAAACAAGATGAAAAATAGGATGGAAGAAAAATTCCTTTGTCCGATAGCAAAAACAAATATAAAATATCTAACAACAAACTTAATGTGTAAGACCTATATGAATAAAACTTGAAAATTATTGAATAACAAAAAAATTGAATATGTAAAATAAAACTTTTTCTTAAATAAGAAACCTCATTACAATAAGGATGTCAGTTCTGATTTATCTAGTAGCTCAATTCAATTCCAGTGAATTTTTTTGGATTTGATAATATTATTTTCAAGTTCATCTGGAAAAATAAACATGTGGGAAAATTCTAAATAGGAAAGGTAATTGAAGATGACTCAGTCTTACCAGATATTAAAGTGTATTACAAAGCTAGTTATTAAAACAGTATAATATTAATGCTTGGATAGGCAGGCAGATGATAAGAATAGAAAAAGGAATCCAGAAACAAATCTAAACCTACATGTGAATTTAGGGTATGATAAAGAAGACATTCCATATTATAAGAAATTACAAGAAGGAGCGCCTGGATGGCTCAGGTGTTAAGCGTCTGCCTTCGGCTCAGGTCATGATCCCAGGGTCCCAGGATTGAGCCCCACATCAGGCTCCCTGCTCCGCGGGAAGCCTGCTTCTCCCTCTCCCACTCCCCCTGCTTGTGTTCCCTCTCTCACTGTGTGTCTCTCTCTGTCAAATAAATAAATTAAATCTTAAAAAAAAAAGAAATTACAAGAAAAAAGTAAGAACAAAGGACATATATAGGCAGTTTCAACAAAAAGGTCACAAATAGACAATAAACATATGAAAAGATAATCAATTCCTCTTCTATTAAATAAATGCAAATTAAAACAATGAGATATCATTTTTCATCACCCAAAATAAACTATTTAAAACTTCTAAAATATACAGCACATATAAGGCAATGAGAAAAAAGCACACTCATACATACTGTACTTGGGCATTAAATTAATACAGCAATTTTGGAGGACAATTTGGTAATACCTATCAAAATTTTCAACATACTTATTCACAGACCTAGCAATTCTATGTCTAAGGGTTTGTCCTATGAATAAAGAGTACTTGCCCCATTATACAAATGTATATACAAGAAAGTTTGCTGGAACATATTACAACACAATGAACTACTAATACAACCTAGATATCTAATAAAGGTTAGGGAAATTATGGTGTCATAAGTGGAGTACCATACAATCAGCAATAAGGATGAGGTAATTTTAAATATGCAAACATGGGAAGATGCCAAAAATATTTTGTAATGTGAAAAACATGAGTTACAGAACAATTTGTACAATATGGCCATATAGGTACAATATTAAATGTGCACACATACATGTTTACATATGTAGAGAAAAAAAGTGTTGAGGAACTATCCCAGAAGGCTTCTCTGGGAAAACGGGACATGGGATGATAGAGGAGAAACTTGCTTTATACTCTTCTATACATTTTAGTTTTTGCTTTTTTACTACAGGTATGTAGTACTCTTTTGATTAAAAGAAAAAAAAAAGCATAATTCTATTTAAGTAGATATTCCCTAAGGTTCTGACCATGGATGTTTCAAGTACAACTCAACCCAACATTAGTAACATCAAATTGATGACAGAAATGTAGAATTTTTCAATTCTTGAACTGAAAGGAACTTAGATGCCATCCAGTTTAAACTGAGTTCCCACAGAAAATTCAATATTTTCCAAAATTCCCTGTCCTTATGTTAGGACCTTTGTGGTATCCCATCCCCCAAATCTCCCAGAGTAGAACATGTGTAGCATCATCTCTACTTCCACACTGACAGGATAAGGCTCTCCATGGCAGCTACCAGCTCCAGCCAGCCTAGCCTCTCTTACAAACATCCCCTACATCAAAACAGCAGTTGTAAAGTATAGTTGTCCTTCCTTCCCCTTACCCACGGAGGATATGTTCCAAGACCCCCAGTGGATGCCCAAAACCACAGCTAGTACCAAACCCTATATATAGTTTTTTCCTATACATACTTACCTATGATGAAGTTTAATTTATAAATTAGGCACAGTTAGAGATTAATAACACCAATAACAAAATAGAATTCTAATAATATACTGTAATAAAAGTTATATGAATATGGTCTCTCTCTCAAAATACCTTACTGTACTGTACTCACCCTTCTTGTGATGATATGAGATGACAAAATGCCTACATGAAGAGATAAAGGGACTTAAACGATGTAGACATTGCGACATAGTGTTAGCCTAAGATTGACCCTCTGATGATTTGTCAGGAGGCGTATCATCTGCTTCCAACCATGGCTAACCACAGGTAACTGAAACCTTGAAAGCAAAACTGCAGATAATGCAGGGGGGGACTACTGTATTATGTTTCTTTCCCCAACATATTCCAGACTGCTTTATACATACCTCCTTGCCTATAGTTTCTTCCTTTGCAAGCATTCTCTACTTCGCACTTTAGAACCACGTGGGGAGACGTAAAAACCCCTATGACTAGGTCACACCAGGCCTATTAAATAGGAATGTCTGGGAGTAGGAGGCAGGAATTCTGAAAGCTACCCAGGTGATTCCAATGTGCAGCCAAGGCTTGAGTACCTTCCTCCAACTTCCTTCTTCGAGCAATGACTATTAGTCCTTAAAGACCCTCTCTGGGACCGCTCCCTGATCTGACCTTGACCCTATTCACCCTGTACATATTTTGTGCCACTGGCCTCTCCAAATGGAATTGAGAACAATTTTTCATGTCTGTAAGCTCCTGGGCGACAACAGTAATATCTTACTCTTCTTTGAACAGCTGGTGTTTATCACAGGTGACACACAGTAAATGCCTGATAAACATTTGTGGAACTGAACTCCCTCCCTCACAGCCCCCATGAAATCCATTCATCTTCACATGGTCCCTTGTATCAGATCCCTCCTTTCTAAGCCCACTGCCACATCATCATCTCTACCTCAACTGTTACCATATCCTTCTAAATAGACTTTCTTTCTCCACTATCTCTCCTCTCCACCCAGTCTTTCCCACATCTTCCTATATGCTGGTACAGATCATATTATTCTGCTAAAACTTATACAGAATCAAGTCGAAGTCTATCACCAGGTCCTCCAAATCTGGCCAGAACAGTTACCCTTTAGCCAAATTATCTGAACCTTGGAAATTAGGGAAGAAGATCACTGCATGTTTTTTTGAAGTCATCCTAGAGCACTGTGAAAAAAGCCTGCTTTGGGGTTATCTGATGCTCTAGAGAAATGCAAATTTTATTCAACTTAACCATTTACCACTGATTCTGCCTCAAATTCTATACACTTGGGTGAATGTATATAAAACTGGCAAGCTACAAATATCCAGCATAATTGCAAATAAATTCTGTGTGGTAGAGAAAACAGCTGCACAGGTTATGGCATTTATAGCTCAGTAGGATGTTAACCAGACTCATGTCTAACTGCAGTCTCCTCGCAGCATCCCTTCTCTTATTGATTATTTAGGCTTTAGTCTCTCCAATTCTTTGAACCAGTTTACCACTCTGCTGACTCCCCATTTAATGAGTTAAATAAATCTTTGACGTGGCCTTGTCATATATTTGCATGAGAATTTATCTTTAAACTTAAAAAAAAAGTTATATCCTGACATTTCATAGCAGAAGCTCAGCCACACTGCATACTTGCCAGTGCAGCTTCACGCCTAGAAGCCTTTGCTCTTGTCCTTCACAGTAACTAAAACTCCACACCATGACCCAACGCATCTCCAAATCTTTTCTTTCGAGGTTCTTCCCACAGTGTCCCTCTTTGCGAAGACCTTCCTGACCTCGTAATCTAATTTATCTCATTCTTTGTTCCACCTGCAGTTGGCTGGTCCATATTCCTGTGGTGGTAGCTCCTGCTCTGAATTTTACCTACTCAGTTGCATGTCTTTTGCCTACCACAGCATTCAGCTCAATGCCTGACCAATAAATGTCCACTGACTATTTGTCTAATTGGGAATAATCAGTCTTAAGTAACCCACCATTTCAACACTTGACTTCAGCCAGAATCTAAGCAATCCAATAGATGGTGTTTGGGGTGTTTCCAAACTTTTTTAAAAACCACAAAAGATGACTGAAATTGAACAGGCATTTATTGAGCACCTTCTAGGTGCCAAAAGCAAAGATGAATAAGACTTGGAACTAGGTTATCCTCTCAGGAGTCACTAAACTTGCTTTCCAAGCCTTCTGTGCTCTGTTTAAAAAGAAATATTAAATCCTAAATGAGTTACTGAGAGCTGCACAGGCTAAGTTTACCAAGTGTTTTCCTTGGCCTGCAATGTCTTCCTGAGGTGGAGGCACTAGCAGCCACAAGGGCTTTCGGCCAGCCGTGGCCCCCAACCTCCCTGGGGTGATTTGGCTCATGGGGGAAGGTAGCAGTCCCCCAGTGGGAGCTCCATCAGGACCCTGGGAACAGAACATGGGCTAAGCCCAGCCTCAGCCTCGGGGTTCCTTCCGGGGGATTCTGTAGTAGCCATGTATTCCCAGAGTTCTCTTTACAGAACAAGCCTGCTTACTTTGCCTCAATGGTGCCGAAAGGTACAATTCTAGAGTCAACACACCATCCAGCTGCAATAAAAGGATGAGTTGGAGACTACCCAGTGTCCCACCAAAGTTGCAAAACAGCTCTCCACTTGCTGCTTTAGGCTTCAAAGGGGTATTATGTTTTAATGAACTGCTGTATAATTAATCAGGCTTCACCCCTCCTAGCTGAAATTACTGACGGAAATAAGCAAACACCCAAAATTTGCTATTTCCCTTCCCCAATGCCAACAGTGAGGAAATGTTCCCATGTAAATCAAGGCTGGGTGTGGATGGCTTCTGGACTCCAACAAGTCTGCTTTCCAACCTCGTTATTCAGACTCACTACTGAGACTTCAGCTCCTCTAGGGGATGTCAGAGGTCATGAACCCTGCTGTTATCCACCCACATCCACTATGCAGAAGGCATGGCTCTTGGTGTGGTCCACCTGTGGAAGCCATTTAATCCATCCAAATTCCCAGGACCCAGCCATGCAACCAACTGGGGCTGCAGGAAGCCAGTGGCTTTCAATCTCAGCTCTACCCATGGCTACATTGCCTTGGGCAAATTATTCACCTTTCTGGGACTCAATTTCTTCATCTGCAGTAATAATAAACTCTTTTTTGAGTGACAAGTGTAGTATAATAATCAAGAGTGAGTGCTCTGCAGTCAGACAGCCTGAGTTATAACATGATTCCATCATTTATTGGCCATGTTATATGAGCAAGTGCCTTAACCTCTGAGCTTTGGATTCCTTATCTGTAAAATGGGGATAATAGCACGCACTTCATAGGGTTATTGTGAGCATTAGGTGAGATAATATAGGTAAAGTACTTTAATTAATGCTTGGCACATAGCAAGCACTCTTTAATGTTACTTGTCATTAATATTGTTATTATTATTATTATTACTATTTTTACTATGCATCAGGTAGTATGCTAAATGCCTTAAAGATATTATCTTGTTTAATCCTGATAATAACACTGTGAAGTCATATCTATTTTTATATCTCCATTTTATAGATGAGGAAACTGAAACTCAGAAGGGTGAAGTAACTTAGCCAAGCTTATAACAACTAGTAATAGTAGGTCTAGGATATTAAAAAACTATGCAACTGCAGAACCACCGTAAGGATTTGAGATGACTTATCCAAAGTGCAAAGTCTGGCACAACAAATTCTCAATAAATGTATGATAATTATAGGGGGAAGAAAACAGATGCTAAGATATAAGACAGAACACATCTAAGCCCTATTTCTGATTCATCTGTGCAGCTCAGACTCAGCCAGAAAAAAAGACATTCTTCCCTCGATAAGGATAAAGAACCTCACATGAAATGAGCAAGAGACTCTGGTGGCAAAATGTGGGCAGAGGTCTTTCCATCTGAAACTGTAGTGGAACCTAAGTGCCTCTTATCCTCCAAACTTTTGGGGTCCCCTTTGCTCTTAATACCGAATAAGTACAAATCCATCCCATATAATATGGAAAATACAGAGCTGACCTCAAAGTATCCACAGACACTCAGGAGAAGGCTGACACTTTCCTGGCCAGTGCTGGCTCTAAATTCCCCTGCTGAGCTAACTCTGATCTGCACTCACCACCATGGCCCTGGAGCTGCCTCCCTGCTCTCAACTCTTCCCCAGGTGTAGATATAGACCCTGCCTCAGTCCCCAAGTACCACCAACATGCAGACGTTGTGTGTAACAGACTTTGTTGAAGGTTTGGGAATTAGTATAATCCAACAAAGGTAACAATTTAACCTGTCTTTGTGCATTATCACCAGCACATGGCATTTCTTAACTACTGTTCTTCTCTTTATACTTTGGCCAGCTATCATTTTTCCTGGGCTTCCCTAAGTGTCAAAACAGTCCCCTCCCCTTACCCTTTTTTCTCTGAATTTTGCACCCATTTACCAGCTTGTCTGGAAAAAATTCAGATTACCTTTATTGTACACTAGAAACCCAGCTAATTCTTTTTCTTTGAAGTCCCTTCCACCTACAACAGCATTCCTTAAAATGGGATCTAGTTAACTTTGGTTCCTAGTCCACAATAAGTACAGATGTCAAGGTTTTATAGCAATCTGACAGAGTAATTTTATGTCAAATAATAAGAGAAAAATAGGACTTGTACTTTGTATGTCGTTCTTATTTCATTTTTTAAATAGTACATTTAATTATATTTTACAAAAGTGCCAGTCCATGTGGATCAGAATTTTAAAAAGGTCGTTCTTCATGAAAGATTTGAGAAGATGTGATCTTGACTGGCCTAAGAGGTCTGTATTACCGAAACAAAATATCCCATTTCTGTATATTACACCAAAGGAAAGGGCAGTTTTCCCACTCTCAAGGAATTTGTGCTACTCCTCTAGGCAACTGGATTAACTCATATTTTTTTTTTCCTCCTCATCAGCCACAGGAAGGAAGGAAAGAAGGAAGGAAGAGAGAGAGAGAGAAAGAGAGAAAGAAAAAGAAGAAAGAAAGAAAAAGGAAGAAAGAAAGAAAGAAAGAAAGAAAGAAAGAGAGAGAGAGAGAGAGAGAGAGAGAAAGAAAGAAAGAAAGAAAGAAAGAAAGAAAGGAAGGAAGGAAGGAAGGAAGGAAGGAAGGAAGGAAGGAAGGAAGGAAGGAAGGAAGGAAGGAAGGAAGGAAAGAAGGTAGGTTGGTTGATTAAAACATGACTTGCCAGCAATTGCAGCTTATGGGGCAAGAGAGGGCTGTAATAACAAAAACATCCATGTGTACCACGAGTTAGTGTTTATAAATCACATTCCCATGCATCATTCCATTTGATCTTCACGACATCTCAACCAAGCAGCATTGTTAGCATGTGCTCTACTTAATGGATGAGGAAACTAAGGCTTTGGGGAAAGTGTCTTGTCCAAGATTCTTCACCTAAAATATGAAACTGGGATTAAAAACCAAGTGCTTTGATTCCAGACTCCATGCCCAACCACAATATCACAATATGATAAAAATCACTGGACTAACTCATTCCAGATGATAGTCTATGAGGCTTGAGTAGATACCCAAATCCATCTATCCTTATCGGCCATCTCAAACTAAAACTGACCTCCACATCTCTAACGAGTTAATAAAAGTAGCTGGTTTTCATTCTCTTTTCATGGTGCTATACCCAGAGACACACATGTCCCTCTCAGCTTTGCTCTTTCCCTGTACTGCTTTACAGCCTTACCCACCTAACTTCTACCTACTTGACTCAGAAGAAAACTGAGGTCAGGAGTTGCCAGGGACCAATTTCAAGAACAAAAGGCAAAGCTCAGGAAGGAGTCTTGAGCTTTCCCAATGGTGTTCCTGCCTTGAACCCAACCATCTGATATGTGCTATTTTCTAATAAGGCAAATACTCTGGGTTGACATTAAGTGACTTCATGGGGCACAGCCAGCCACATGCTGACAGAAGAGATGGTCAAAACAAGTGTGAGGCAGGAGTTGAAAAAAACTATTATGGTTTTAATCTGATTAAACTGGTGCCCAAAAGAAAACCAAAGGGTTGTTTTAGAACCCTATTTCTATAATTCCGATTTCTTCCATTTTTATAGCATATAAATAATTAAAATTATGCCCACAATACATTTGGCTTCATTCAGCAGGCATATTGAAGAATATTACATTTAGTAATTTACATACACCAGAAACATAATACATTAGATTATCCAGAAAGCTAAGAGCAGCAGGCCAACATGGACTAATCTCTTATATAACGTCTGCAATAGCCGATTGCAGGCACATAAAGAGAGCTTGGATTTTCCTAGGAACCATTTTCTTGCAAATGAAACATTTAATTATGGAGCTGAGTCCATAAATAGACCGTTAACACTGGGGAGGGGGGGATGGATGTGGCTATATTGCTGGATTAGCAAGGAAATATCTTACAAGATATTTATCAATGCCATAGATAATTAATTACAGCTCACCTTCTCTCCACATAGCCATGCCTTTATCAGCCAGCAATGGAGAAACAGCAGATGGCCGACCAAACACAGAATGCAATTTTCTGTCAACTCATTACTTACAAAATCACGGATTAGGTACGAGACCCCTGAAAGGTCACCTAGGCCATTCCCCTGTGTCCAGAACAATCTGCACTGTAATTGTTTTGGTCACATGAGTACCTATCTCCAGTATTCAGAAAGCACCCCCAGAGAAAGGAATGTTGCTATCTGCAGAAGTCTTGAATTCCAGGGCCTTTGAACCCTTCCATTGAGAAATATTCCCTGAAGACTAAATTCCTCAAGGCCTTTTCTTCATCAATATTTGGACTGGTGTCTCCAAGCGGTGCTGAAGGTCCCAAATCCGCCCAGCCTGCTGGGTTCTGCCGGGACACTGTACTGTAGGTGCTCAGGGTCCCTTATTCTCTCCTTGTTGATACCAGCTAGATGATACATCAAGGATTCTTGTTCCCGGGGCATTTTTACAAGAGTCAAAAGACAACTGAAAGTTTTATAAGGTTTCATGACTATTTTAAAGTTGTTTATTTAAGATGAAAATACTAGAAATTTCACAACTCTATTTTTATCCATCTGCATCAAGGTTGCTCTGTACAGGGAAAATGAAGTTTCTTTATTCCTCAAAAAGGCTCTGCTCTTCCTCCAGGCCCCTCCCTACCTGGATAGCCGGGAAAACTCAGACTTGAGAAATAACAGTATTTCAGTCCCATCCCTCAGAAAATTTCCCCTTAGACACTCAGTCTTTTCAAATTTGAACTCCCTATCAGGGCACATTTAGTTGTTCCTTTTCAGATGAGTCAGTGTATTTAGATGAATTCTGGTCTCTCAGATTCCATCCCCCTTCTTTTCCCTAAGATGTTGTTGTCTTGATACATGAAGGGATCATCTTATTCTCTTGCCAGCGGGTGAGAAGATTCTCTGGATACTCCCTAGCCCCAGCTACCTATCACCCAGAGCAGATCTGCTTCTTTAGAGTAGTGACAGTAGAGGTGATGACTAATGATGTGCTTTTGGGGGGGGGTGACAAGGTACAGTCATCTGTGCCCAATATGATGATGGCACATGCTGGAGTATATGGTCTCTGCCCAGGGCAGCCTCTTCACTCTAACCACCAGCATGTCGGGAGACCCTCTCAGCCCTCCTCCATGTCCTCACCAGGTACATGTGTCCTTCAGGGTTCCTTGCAAGCCACAGTCAGACCAAGGTAACCAGGATCATGGCCTCTGGTTTCTCAGTCCATCCTTCTTCTGTTACCTAGCTTCCTCCTCATGATAGAGGTCTCCTAGAGACCTGGATCTCTCTTTCTCTCAATATTTCTCTCATTCATTCTCTTTCTCTCTCTCGCTCCAGATTTCTCTCTTTCTCTCTCTCTCATACACACACACACACACACACATACACACACACACCATTCAAGAAAGCATACTACTAGCCCACTAGCCCAGTGCTCTTCTCCCTCATGCTTATCTGGGCACAGGAGATGGGAACCAAATGGGGTGAGAGAAACAAAGACTTTTAAGTCTGCTTTCCTCCTCGATGGACAGGATTCTCCTGGCCACATCAGCTCAGTGTAGAAAGGCAAGTTTCCCTTTTACTCCACCATGGCTTCCCTCTAATCCAAGGTTGCAAATTTATGGCCTAACCATCATGGCAGAAGGGGTATTCCTCTTTACAGATGGGAGCACCTGAATGATCTAAATTTTACAAACATAGTTGCTCTTCAACTGCAAGTTCACCTGCAACTAGGAATTACTGAAGACAAAAATAGTTATTTGTTATCTCAAAATGTGCTCTCATTACATCACGTTTTCTTCTGTAAATCCTGTGGCTCCTAGCCAACTACCTTCATACTCACACAAACACACCCAGCTGTGCACACATAACAGACACACACACACATCCGTATACTCCTTGTTACCTCAGATAAGAGAAAATGGTGGCACCAAGATTCAGACCAGCAGATTGTCCCTGTTCACCAACAGACTAAGAAGCAGGAGTGAGTCCTTAAATCCTTTTTCAGAAAATCTACCATCATGGTAGAGCTATAATGATCTGGAGATAGGGGGTTCATTCCATTATTATTTATTTTATAATAGTCCACTATACATGAGAAAATGGGTCAAATTCCTCCATGCAATGTTATCATTAAACTCCGAAACACATGCAAACATACGCAGATAGAATTTTTTTATAAGCAGATCTCGAATTGATATGTTTTAAATTCTATTACCTTATCAATTGTTTCTGTGAACTCCCAGCTAAACTTATGTATATCCCAGCACATAGCACATAGAAGAATTTTAAAAAATGTGTGCTGAATGAAATTGAACCCGATGCAATGCCAGTGAGGGGAGGAAGCAATATCAGTGACAAATCTTATCCCTTCCTATGGTTTCGAGCAATATGAGATCAAACCTCTTAATCATAGGATATTTTGTGAGGATTTTTTTTCCCTCGGCTATTTATTTACTAGCTCACTTCTCATCATTATATGTGGAATATACAGCATTGTGGAGAGATTTATGGGACAGATTTTAATCTCAGCTGCAGGGCATGCATCAGTGCTTATCTCTAAATGGACGTGTGTTTTATGTGGTCATTGTTTCATGTGATCACAGGGCTCAGCCAGCCAAATGACCGCATACCTGAAACCCAGGAGAAAGGGCAACCTTGGGGGAGTAGAAGGAGCTGAAACAGGGCAAAGTACCTAAGAGAAAGGGGTTTGTTACGGACTCTTAAGTCATGGCACATAAATTCAATCAACCTCAAAATCGGGTGGTAGAAATAAGGAATTTGGGCCTTAGATATAAAAATCTCATTAGGTTAGTAGATCCTCCCCCCAAACCATGGTGTTTCCCTAAGTGTGAGCCCAGCTAAAGCACATACACTCTGAAGCCAGATTCTTTCCTAGAAACCTGATCCCTCCACTCCCTTCCTCTGCATTCCAGGCTAAGAGAGGAGCTTCATGAACAAAACTGAAGGGACCCACAAGTTTTGGTTTAAAGTTGCCACCAGTAGCATCTTGGTGACCTCTCCCTGCCCTCTGAGACCCAGCCAAGCTGGTTTTCTCATCAGGGCTGTGGGGAGGAGCCAGGCTTGCCTCCACTAGTGGCAGCTCCTATCACAGGGCCAAGGAAGGCCCTACTTAATGTCCCTGGTGCTCTGACACTTGATCCCCAGTCACTGTCTTCCACTGACCTAATGGACAGGACTATGTCTTTCAGATTGAAAAGATTTTTTGAACTTGAGAACTCATTTGTTTTCCTCCAGAGCAGATATATTGTAAGTGGCCCTCAACTGTGTTCATTGGTTCTTTCATTGGTTCTGTCATACACCCTTCTAGGTAGGGTGTATGACACTAAAGAACAGAACTTTCTTAAGTTTTGTGTCTATTTTTGCCAAAATTATCTTCAAAGAAGATGGAAGATGATATAAGGGTACAACTGCCCAGACATAGCCTTGAGAGAACACTGGGCCAGGGTCACTCAACTCCTCACCCACCTGGGTTTAGAGGTGAGGAGCATGACTAAGTGAAAAAGCAACCTAGCTGTCACAGACCACTTCCCCTGCTAACCTATGGTCATAAATCAGGAAAAAGATCACAGGCTGAAGGATGCTCTGGGAAGTCAGGGAAAATGTTAAGGCCAGGTGGTCAGCTCTGGTCCTGCCCATGCCCCTCTCTAATCCTTTCCCTACTGTGTGTATATATGTGTAGGAGTTGAATCATGCCCCCCAGAAATCCCTGTCCACCCAGAGTCTCAGAATAGGACCTTATTTGGAAATAGGGTCTTTGCAGATGTAAAGGGTGGGCCCTAAATCTAATGACTAGTGTTCTTAGAAAAAAAGGAGAGGCCACAGAGAGACAGAGAGGAGAGCAATGGAAAGATGGAGGCAGAGATTGGAATATGTCTACAAGCCAAGAAATGACAAGAGTTGCTAGTCTCACCAAAGCTAGGAGAAAGGCAGGATGGTTTCTGCCTTAGAGACTCCAGAAGGAACTAACCTGCCATCACCTTGATTTCAGACTTCTGGGCTCCAGAATTGTGAGAGAATAAATTTCTATTGTTTTAAGCTACCAGCTTGCAGTCATTTGTAGCCACAGAGCTGGGAAACAAATACAATAGGAGAGTCACCAATATTCTTTAGCACTGAATCTGCCTCCCCCTTGTCAAATCTCTTTCTCTAAACAGTTTCTGCCACCGAAGGTCCAAACATCGTATTTTGGGACTAGTGGTAGGTAGAGGACAGGAGAAAAGCAATCATATTCATTTCCCTGCTCCGTGATATGGAGGACCGAGGTGACACTGGCTTGCAAGAGCCAATCATGTACATCTCTTCCCCCAAATCCATGTTCAATGACATCATGTTGGTACCTTGAAATTCAGCCATGTTGTGGGTATTTACACCATGGAAAGTGGCAAACACGACAAATCAGGGCTTTGTCCCCCAGAGAGCCAATTGTTAAACACTTACCATCAACCACTGTCCCTGTGTTTCAGCTACTTTCCCAACTGTCTTTATGGCTCCACTCAGCCCTATTCCGGTCAGAGGATGAGGGTGTCAGGAAAATGACACTCATGTTATTATAAGCAAAGCTGAAACCTTCTCCTTACTAAGAAGGCAATCATTCAGCTCCATTTTCCCCCTGAGCTCTGATCATTACTCTGTGTATTATTGTATATGAGGTCAACCCCCCACGGGCACTTGATTATTTATAACTTCAGAAAGTTCCTTGCACACAGTTATTTGCCAGGCTTTCATCTACAGCAGGCAGCTTTTGATAGAAATATGGAAAATGGCCTGGGCCTTAAATGACAAACAGATGAGGAGGTCTGATGAAAATCACACATGTTTGAAGACCATATGCTTTCACGTGAAATATATATGGGATTTTTAATTGATGTTGACTTTAGCTCATGGTAACATTTTTAGCTATCTTAATTAGTGGGTTACAAGAAACAGTAAAGGAAGGAATGTGATCAAGGTGACCCTAGAGAAAACCTGGCTTTGAGTGACCTCTCCTTACCCCCATGTCCACTCCCAACCAAGTCTCCATTATCTCATTGAAAAGTGTTCTCTTGTCCAACCTGCCCCTCTAACCACAATGCAAGACTTCGTGACTTTGCTATCTTCCCCAGTTATGCAGGATCTTAAAGGGACATTGTAGCATACATATTTTAGGTGGTCATTAATGCTGTCCTCCAAATATTCCCAGTTGCCTGCCCTTGGGACAAATGGTAGGATTGTACCTCCTAGTCCTCTCAGGTTAGATGAGCCTATAGGACTAGTTCTGGTTAATGAGTTAAGAGAGACTATGGCACCTTTTATGTTATGGGCCAGAGAATTTAATTTCCAGTGTAATACGTTCCAGAGCTTTCTTTCCCTTGGACAGAGTGATCCATCAGAGATGGTAGGCGCCCCATCAACTGAGTTCTGGGGGACTAGAGTCCCTGGACACTGACATGGACATGTAAGCACATGAGATGTAATGCTGTGTTGTTTAGGGCCCTGAGATTTGAAGGCTATTTGTTACCACAGGAAAACTCAACCTATCCTGTTAGTTCATCCTTCCTTGTAAGAACACCAGAGCTCAAATAGTGCAGAGCTCAGCTCTAATCAGAGCTCAGGACATGAATACTGAGGGCCACAGATCCCAACAACTTTAAAAATCACAGAAAGTGAGACCTGAGTTGAACTTACAAATTATGAAATGAAAGTCAATCCCTTCAGTTACCCCTGCGGCATCTAGGGTCCAGGGTGTGCACTTCTTGCTTATATCATCCAGCTAGTTAGTGGACATACCACGTCTTCCACAAAGGAACTGTACTCCCTTCATCTGATCACAATTCCTCTGGATTTCGGTATCTTCATCGTATAAACCCACCTAGAGGTTTCATGTTAGAGAAGGATCTGGAGTCAGACTGGCTGACTGGGCCCTGCAATTTACCAGCTGTAAGCCTCACCCAAGTCCCTTAAAGCTCCGTTGGCCTCCTGTCCAACATCTGCTGAGTGGGGATGTTAATAGGGTTATTGTGACAACATCTAAATGAGATCTATTTAAAACACTTAGTATTGTGCCTAGAACATACAAAAGTCTAATAAACATTCACCATTGTTATTACATTCATGAGGTTCTTTCTGTGTGCCACTGCCAGGGAGGCAAACTGGGAAACCAAAGAAGCTTATTTAGTCTGTTTAAAAAAAAAGACCCAAGATGGAGTCACTTGCACAAAGCGCCACATCAGCAAACCAAGACTTAATACCTAACCTAACTGCAGTTTCAACCTCTCCTAGGAATATAATCTTAAAGCAGTCAACCTAGAATTTCCTGGTCAGCATTAGTGAGGTAGTCCCCTTCTGGCCCCCAAAGAAAGATGAGGTAACCCACTCTTTCCCTGTCCCTGCCCCCTTCTGCCTATCAAAGTCTCCCATTCTGTACAGCTCCTCAGAGCTCCTTTCTATTTTCTAGATGAAATGCAGTCTGGTTCATGAATCACTGAATAAAGCCAATTTGATCTTTAAATTTACTCAGATGACGTTTCAACATGTTTCAACATGTTCATTTGAAGTATCCCAAAAAGAGAGGGTGCTTACCTCTCCTAGAAACTAAAAAGTACTAAGCAGTTTCACTGTACTGTTCTATTTGGATAACACCAAACTTTGCAATCCATTGAGGATAGTTGTTTGTTTTGCCCAAATTGTTTAGACAATTACCTCAACTCTTCCTTTGCTTTAGTTGTAAAGTCCAGGGCAATAACAACTAATTTATTAGACTTCATCACCCCAAGAGACTGTAAGTTCTATTGTAGCATCAAAAGGAGGAAGACCGCCCCCCACAGAAAGCTGGCAAAGGCCTGGGAAAGAATCAAATTATTCCTCTGAATCTGTCTGATCCTAAAATGCCAACTCAAGGTAACAGTGCGTGGTTATGAGTGCTGTTTGAATACCAGCAGAAAAGGAGTCCAAATTACAAAACTTGATATGAATTTGCAAGGCGATTTTCTTATTTACCATCTCTCTGGTCTCCAGGGAGCTAATGACCATCTCTAGAATGTTTTTGGCAAAAGAAAAGTGGCAGCACTGGGTTCCAGCCATAGAAATCTGGCCACATGTTACCATTTCAAGATCACTGAAAAACACAAACCCATCCCCCTCAAAAGGATTTCCACCTTCTAGAGAAAAGCCTTTTCAAATGGTAAGACTTCTCATCTCAATTAGAAACATGACTCTACTTGTAAGACACATTAAGAAAAGTGACACTTACATGTCCTTTGGATTTCAGCAGAATCTTTCCTGAAATGAGACTGACAGAAGGAAAGAGTTGAATGTAGCTTGGGTGTAAGGAAGGAAGGCAGGGCCCGGAGAAAGGAAGAGCCTAGGCTGGTGTGGTAGATGATATTTACCAACTTCACAATCCCCCTGACAATAGCTTTACTGGCAAGCCCTAGGGCTTCCATGGGCCAAGACTTGAACTCAAGATCCAGCCAGTTTCACCTGACATTCCGGGACTTCTCACTAACTTAACCCAAACACAGAGGTAACCACGGAGCCATAGGCCAGATGAGATCATCATAAAGGAGGACCAGGAGCCAAAAGATGAAGCCTATGTCCAGCAAGGCCCATCTGGCATTTGCTTTTCCTGACTTCTGCCCATAGCCTCCTTGTTGTTATTTGTTTTTCTCTGCCTGGCTTATTTCATTTGTTATTATACCCTCTAGATCCATCCACATCATTGCAAATGGCAAGATTTCATTCTTTTTATGGCTAAATAATATTCCATTGTACATATATGCCACATCTTCTTTATCCATTCTTCTATCAGTGGATACTTGGGCTGCTTCTATAATTTTGCTATTGTAAATGCTGCAATAAACATAGGGATGCATATTATCTTTCCAAATTGGTGGGGTTTTTTTATTCTTTGGTTAAATATCTAGTAGTGGAATTACTAAGATCATATGGTAATTCTATTTTTAATTTTTGAGGAACCTCCACTGTCTTCCACAGTGGGTGTACCAGTTTGCACTCCCACCAATAATGCACAAAGGTTCCTTTTTCTCTACATCTTTACCAACACTTGTTTCTTCTGTTTTTGATTTTAGCCATCCTGACAGGTGTGAGGGGATATCTCATTGTGGTTTTGATTTGCATTTTCCTGATTGTTTCTTTATTTCTCCATTACAGACCAAGACATGGTTCTACCTCAAGAGAAGTGGTATAGAGATCACATCACATGCTATCTACCACCCACAAGTTCAGTAGTACCCAGACTTGCCCATCCCCTATTCAGTGAAACAACCCACTAGTCCTATACTTGGATGCCACAGCAATGTCAAGTAGATTTAAATGTTTTAAACAGTTCTCCATTTCTGTATTTCTCTTGTCATGGACCAATAAAAAGCTCACAGACAGGCACCAATGAGCAGTCCATGCTTAATTTTCTAGATCTAAAACACTTATCATTTTCTTTTGTCTTTTCTTTCATCTATTTTATTATAGTTAGCTTCACGTCAAAAGCCACACTCATAGCCTCTCTAAGACATTCTTCTGCCTTAGAGAATCAATCCAAATGCCTCATTTTTCAGATGAAGATTCTGAAAGCCAAAGAGAGAGAAGCAACTTTCCCAAAGTACCACAGGTGGTTTGTAGCAAATCTCTGGACCAGCTTGGTGTTTTTATCCACAACTCCAATCTAACCAGAAACAGAAATATGGATTCTTATTAATCTATTTCGCTAATATCTAACATGACTTTTGGTAATACTAATGTCCTAACTGCCTGCTGGTCATGTAAAATAAGAGCAGGGCTGCCACATTCAGATTTGATGTATACAGTACAGGAGTGTCTCAGTCTATTCGAGCTGCTCTAACAAAAATACCATAGACTGAATGGCTTATAAACAATAGATATTTATTTCTCACAGTTCTGGAGGCTGGAAGTCCAAGATTAAGGCACCGGCAGGTTCACTGTCTGATGAAAGCCCTCTTCAGTTCCAAAGATGATCTTCCTGTGTCCTCATATGGTAGAAGGGGCAAGGGGTCTCCTATAAAGGCAGTAATCCCATTCATGAGGGCTCCATCTCCTTGACCTAATTACCTCCCAAAAGCCTCACTTCCAAATATCATCATTTTGGGGATTAGGTCTCAACATGAATTTTGGGGGGATGCAAACATTCAGTCTGTAACAAGGAAGGAATGTCTAGTTCTCCAGTTGCCCTTAAGTTCCACTCTGACAGGTAGCTGCAGTATTGCTTCAGAAAAGGGTCCATGCCAAAGCCTGGCTCATGAGGCCATAAGTTCCCTGACATAGTAGACATGGACTCTCAACAACCAGCACAAAGCCATGTCAATCAAAACCATAATTCAGGCCACCAGGTCCCACTTGATTATAAAACCTCTAAACAAGCAAGACAGAGCATATTCATAGGCTGATCTGCATGACCAAAACTATATTGCTTGAGGAAAAATTGAAAGAGCAGGAGATGTTCAGGCTGAAGAGGAAAAAATTCAAGGGGATACAGAGCTGTTAATAAATATTTGGAGGGCTGTCACATGACAGATGGATTAGGCATATTCCAAGAGGCCCCAGAGGTATACATGAGGAGTAAATGTGTGAGAATATCACATTAATGTACCGATAAGTTCTCTAGCAGTCACAGCTGTCTAACGATGTAATGACTGTTTTTAAAGGTAGTGAGTTCCCTGTCACCAGAGGTATTCAAGCAGGGATGTTTGGAAAGGAATCAAGTATTGCCAGATAAAATATGGGGAAATCCAGTTAAATGTGAATTTCAAATAAAACAACAAACACAATTTTAGTATAAGTTTGTCCCAAGTATTGCATAAGACATACTTATACTAGAAAAGTATTTATAGTTTATCTGAAATTCAAACTTAACTAGGTATCCCCTATTTTTATTTGCTAACCCTCGCCACCCTAAGTATTGGGGGAACAATCTGGGCTATGATTTTACCAATTTTTTTAAGATTACAGTATGTTAAGACAGTCAGGCTGCTGTTGGTCTAAATGAAAAACATAATTTTTCTAAAGAAAAACGGCCCTCTCGAGTCTCTTAGAGCTAATACAAACTACCCAGCTGTTCCAGCCGGGGCTGTCATTACAGAGCTCAATAAAATGGATCCTCTTCAGCTCTGGGGGATTGAGAGCTACAGGGCTTCCTCACGCAACAATGAGAACTTGTCGGTTTTGTTTAGTAAACATAATGTTTGATACCAGGCTCTCCCTCAGCTTGTTTATATCTGGCTGCACTGCCAGCCAGGGGCAAGGCCTGTGGCTCCATGGTCAGGGATCTTGTTAGAAAGAAAGCAAAGACCATAGGTGTCCCCTAGAGAAAATACATAAGAGCCAATCAGAAAAGAATTCATGCAAAACCAAGACCCACATCTCTGCCCGTGCCACCTCGTGGGAGATGAGGCTTCATCATCTGGTCCCTCCCACTAACCCCAGCCTGAGCACTGTGCTCTCAACTCAAAAAGTAAGTCTATTTCTTGGCCTGGCAGGCCCTCTGTCAGCTAGCCCACCACACTGCCACATTAAAGAATCCTAAACTGAAGCAGAAAGTATCAGGAAGTAATTCTGAATTTTCTGCCTTTCATCAGTTTAAGCCAGATGCTTGCCCCTCACCAGCTCAGCCCACTGAGGGAGGCAGATCATTGCACTCAGCCAAATCGTTAATGCTATAAAAGCTTCCAAAGGTTCTTGGCCTTAAAAAGGGAAACAGAAAATGAAACACATAAAAGTGCCTAGCCCACCTCACTTGGCTCTCTCCACAACTAGACTTCTGTTTAAAACTGGTCACCTGCACCTGAGTGTCATTCCTTAGGGAACTAGTGAGAGAAGGTACCATTGCCTTCAGTGCTAAGTAAGCCGACACCACCCAGGTACTCAAGTGTGGCAGTCCAGCTCTGAACTGCTCCACAATGTCCCAAAGAACAAAGAGGGTGACAGTGGAGGACCACCGAGCTTGAAAGGTGCTACAAAGAGGGGGAGGGAAAGGGGACCCAGTTCAACCTGCAAACGGCCAAATTCACTCACTAACTGGCAGAATGGGAAGCAGGGGAGGCTGGCTTGTTAGGGACCTGTATCCAGAACCCCTATTCCCCTCCTCCAAAGCAGACTGATGCTGAGCAGCCAGAGTCTAAAACCACTGACCTCCTGGCTCAGACCGAGTTGAGCAGAACTGAAAATAGACCTGATTCATCTATCTATTCAAGCAGCCAGCTTGTGGTTAGTCTGACAGGGATGGCTCTGGGTAGCTGTCCCACAGAAAATAGCTTTCTGTCTGTGGCTCCAGAGAGGCCAGGGAGGCAAAATTCCAACTTTGTTCCATCAAGCACCTGGAAATAAATCAGAAATTTGAGGCATATGCTTTTGTGCTTTTTGGGGACCTGCCCTGAGCAGGTGACCTGAAAACTCAAGAGGAGCCCTTGTGGGCTGGGTTTCCCAGAGGACACCTCAATGAAGCATTTATTTTAAGGACATGATAGTGCCTATGGTGACTATGTTTAATTCAGCTTCAGCCAGGCCCTTCCAGCTGACTCGCCAGGGAATTCCTATACCTGACAGAGAAAGACCCAGAAGGCAGGTGCTCCTACTCCCCTCCCCCACTGTTTCTCTGCTGATACTGAGGTTGGCTAGAAGTTCCTCACCCCATCCCGATTCGACAGGTTCTTCCCATTCCCTCCACCCCTACCCTGCAAAAAAAAAAAACACTTCCTCATTTTTCACTTTCCCCTCCTAAGTCATCTTAGTGAGAATATAATCCCATCATCACCAAATGGGAACCCGTATCCCTCAGCCTCAGCTTACCACCATTTGTGCCCAAATTGATAAACGGCTTTAAAAAGAGAATCAAGAGAGAAAGAAGGAAATGACAACTGACGAGAGCCCAGGGGTAGAAAGGACAGCGAGGAAGGAAATGGAAAAGGGAGAGAAAAGCCAGTGGGAAGAGGGACAAAGTGGGGAGAAAGAGGAAAGATGGGGAAGGAAGCTGGCAGAGCATAGAGACACAGTAACTATTCTCCCTCTCAGCCTTCATGAGAATAACATTTCACTTATAAAAGACAGAGACATCACTAACTCTGGGGCTGTCCAGGGGCTGCAGGATTCCCATGTCCAAGCCCCAGGCTGGAACAAAAGGCAGGACATGAGGAAGCACTTTCCGTTGCAGCCCCAGGAGAGGGGCCATGGAGAGGCCAGGGCAGGCCACCAGGGAGGCACTCATCCTCGCACCCATTCAGGTTGGGACCCCAAGGAAGAAGGACAGATGCCATTCCCTCGGCTTCCTCTCTCCTGGGTCTCACATTGTTTGGGAGTCTGTTCTGGTTCTCTTCACTGACTTCCTACCATTAGGATCTCCCCATAGTTTGTACCTCACTGGGACACTGCAGGAGACCCCCACTGCAATCCCTTCTCTAGAGTTACAAAAAACTGGAATAAAGAAAGACATCGAAGAAAGCTAAAATGGAGCAGCCCTATGGTCTATTCTGTTATCTGGAAAAAAGGATTTGACAGTAGGGTTCCCAGAAACTTCAAAAGCATCCCCACCCTTAGCAAATTACCACTGAAATTCCATTTACCACTTATCAGTTACTGATGCCTTACTGTGAATTGGCTTATCAAATTGCAACAAAGGGAAAACGCATATGAGACCCTTCTCATCCAGGAGGTCCTAGGGTCTTGGGCCATACTTTTGTGTATAAATTTGCTTGTACACACACATTCCTACATATCATACATTTATTTTTTTTAAGATTTTATTTATTTATTTATTTATTTATTTATTTATTTATTTATTTGAGAGAGAGAGAGAGCACAAGTAGGCAGAGTGGCAGGCAGAAGGAGAAGGAGAAGGAGGCCCCCATTGAGCAGAGAGCCCAATGCGGGGCTCGATCCCAGGACACTGGGATCAAGACCTGAGCCAAAGGCAGACGTTTAACTGACTGAGCCACCCAGGCACCCACATTTATTTTTTTTTTAAGATTTTATTTATCCATTTGACACAGAGAGAGAGAGGGCACACAAGCAGAGGGAATGGCAGAGGGAGAGGGAGAAGCAGGCTCCCCACTGAGCAGAGAGCCTGATGTGGGGCTCAATCCCAGGACCCTGGGATCATGACCTGAGCTTAACTGACTGAGCCACCCAGGTGCCCCCATACCATACATTTATACAAGTTTTCCAATTACTATGGAAATTACCCCAAACTGTGGTGTGAAACTATCATTCATCAGGCTCATAAATTCTGTGGATCAGGAATTCACAGTAGAGTGGGGACAACTTTTCTCTGTTCTGTGATGACGGGCTCTCAGCTAGAAGACCCAAAATCTGGGAGGTGGAATCACCTGGAGCTTCATTCATTCACATCCCTAGCAGCTGATGATGGTTGAAGCTTAGATCTTAGTTGAGTGTTAGCCACAACACCTATACATGGCCTCCACACATGGTCTGGGCTTCCACATGGTAGCTTATCACCAGGTGAATATCCCCTGATAGAAAGCCACTCAGAAGCCACATCACCTTATGACCTAGCTCAGAACTCACACAGACCCTTTTCTGCCATATTCAATTCACAGAGGCCCACACAGTTGCAAGGGTGAGTAATTATTCCCAAATCTACATCTCTGGGCCATTCCTCTCCCTTAGATTCTGGATCTGATCACTCAATTACCTATTAAATATGCCCACCTGAGTGGTTATCAAACTTCATCCAGGTAATATAGCCTCAATATGACCCACACTGAACTCACTATCTGCCCTATTCCTCCTCCTGAGAGAAAGCACTTTTTCCAAGTCCCAGAGCTAATTTGTTCTACTCTCTCTGGACATGCATCTGCCTCTTTTTCTTCCCCAAATACATGCTTTCCCAAATATTTCATGAAGACTGTTCATTTCTGATGTCCATATTACATACAGAAATAAATCAAATATCATTAGGTAAGGATGGTGATCACATTCCAAAATATTAGGGAGGTTTTTGCAAGGAAAAAAATTACATAATTCTAAAAGCCTGAGTATATGCCATAGGAAACATGATGAGGTAGAAAAGTGACACTATGGAAAGGTGGAATCAAGAAAGGTCATGGGAGAGAAGATAAGGAATGAGAGAAAGAGGACCAGAGTGGGTTGGGGATGGAGTGAGGAAAAAGGGAATAACTGCCAAAGCCTCTCCCTATCTTGAGACCTCACTCACATGGAGAACCAGCCATGCCTGTAAAATAACATCTCACTCTCAGCCTTGCACGTTTTTCTGAGACAGTCACTCTCTCATGAGTGCTACTGATAGTCCCCTTCTTGGGAGCAGTATCTGCCTCAAGTCACCCATCCACAAAACCCTTGCTAGTTAAATGTTCAACTTGGACACCCAGGCCAACGATCAGCAAACCACAACTCAGGCCAGATCCAGCCCACTGCCTGTTTTAGTGCAATACCCAAGCTACGAATGGTTTTACATGTTTAAATGGTTGGAAAGTACATAAAGAAGAATAATATCTCATGATACATGAAAATTACATGAAATTGAATGTTTAGTGTACATAAAGTTTTGTTGGAACGCCTCCTGCTAATTCATTACATACATCTATGGTTGCTTTCACACTACAACAGCAGAGTTGAGTAGTTGCAACAGAGACCATATTATCTGTAAATCCTAAAATACTTACTGTACAGTCCTTTACTGAAAAAGTGTTCTGACCTCTGTCCTAAATCCACCCAGGTTACATCCCTCCCTCCCCACAACTTCCTTGGAAGAAACCACATGCACTCCTATACCACCTACTATACTCTATTCCTATCTAGCCCCAGAATCCTTAGTTGAATCAAATGGGTCCATGTATTTGCAATTTAAATCTAAAAGTCTGGGTCGCCTGGGTGGCTCAGTCGGTTAAGTGGCTGCCTTCGGCTCAGGTCATGATCCCAGGGTCCTGGGAGCAAGTCCCGCATCAGGCTCCTTGCTCAGCGGAGAGCCTGCTTCTCCCTCTCCCTCTGCCTGCCTGCCACTCCCACGCTTGTGCTCTATCTCCCTCTCTCTGTGTCAAGTAAATAAAATCTTTAAATAAACAAACAAATAAATAAATAAATAAATTTAAGTCTCCCCACTTTTGCCCCCAAAGCTCTTTGCAACTGCTACTGTCTAACCTAATTTTTCCTTTCTCTGATATCCACCTGTTGTGCAACTAGTTAGTGTAGCAATTTACTATGTTGCAGTCTTTATGTTTTGTTGTGTCAGTGCTAGTAAGTTCTGTGTGTTAATTTAACAGGCATGGTTTGAGTTCTTAGTATGTGCAAGGCACTGTAGAGAATTGGAAGAAGCTTAAGACACAATCTCTGCTTCCATGGATTTACAATTGGGGGGAAGTCAATTAATTATGATACACACACACACACACACACACACACACACACACAAGGATGTGAGAGTTCAAAAGAGGGAACAATCTCATCCAGTTAGCACACAGAAAGTGGGAGCCAAACCAAGAACTAGCATGTGATCTTCAAGGGCCATAAGTGAAGTCAAGCAGAATGGTGAACCCCAAGGAGACAAGTTATCCCTGGCTCAGCTATCCCTTCCCACTTAGGGAGTTTCCCTCAGGTTAGGATCTTAGACGGTGCAAGATTCCTTTCAACAGGAGAGCTGTTTCCTTGTCTTGCCATTTGTATTGTACAGGGCCAAGGGCTAGAGACAAGGCCAGAGATTAACAAGTCCAAGGAGTGGAAATTTGGCTGCAATATGGAGAAAAACTAATATTCGGAATTGCTCAAAGATGGTACAGACTGCTTTAAGAGAATATGACTTGCCTCCTATTAAGAGAAATCTAAATACACACTAAATGCTCACCTGAAGAGAATACAGGCAATGGCTGAACTAGACCCTGTACTAAAAGTACGACTCACAGACCAGCAGCATCTATATCACACAGGCATTTGATGCTATGCAGATTCTCAGCCCTCACACCAGAATTACTGAATTAGGGTCTCCCAGACTCTAGTTATTGGAATTAACTAGAACTCAGGTGATTAACAGACACAAGCTTTAAGAAGCATGAACTAGACAACCTTAAAATTCCTTCCTGAGAACCCTGAGAACCTCACCTTCAAAATTAGGAGCTGAGACCCCTTGAGAGAGTAGACATTAATAATGTTATTATGAATAATATCCTTATTGGGTCTTTAAAAGAGATTCCCCAAAACTACCTGTGAGCTTTCAGAAATTCAGTATCATTAGGCCTACACTTTGTCAGGAGCATCAAGTTTAAGGATCAAGGTGATTCAGGAAATACTGCAAATAAGACCGTCTAAATGGCCTACTATATGAATTTTCAAATGTATTCAATTCCAACATGTCATCATGCTAACAACATCAACCAGTGCTTTCTTGGTTCATATCAGACCTATACCACTTGCTCAGTTGTAGACAAGAGGGGACCCAACTTCAGGAGAAAGCCAAGTTCCTGGGAGCCTCTGTAATCCTAAGAACTGACATCTTGGGGCCTAGCACATGTCAAATACTACTCTCACTGTCAATACCAAAAGAAAAAGGGAAGGCAAAGACTTGTGCAATCCCTTCCCAGTCTCCCCACCCCCACCCACATTGTATTCTGCACACATGCTGAAGCATTAGCATCGGCTGATTTGGAAGGAATATTGGAAATGAAGTGATAGCAGAGTAAATGTCAATGCATTCAGTGTGACACCGTGAGCACCAGATCTTAAACAGCTTCATCATTGTGGCATTTACTGTATCCTGAAATAATATTAATCCCACTGTTGTCCTTCTTGATGGAATCATCCATGAATATGGTTTATGGGCCTGGCCAAAGTGATAATAGGTTAAAAGAACAGCCTATCCAGTGTTCCACTAAATTAAGGTCGCTTCATGGAATTTAATGAAACAAGTGCTGCATGGGGTTTTCAAAGGACGTTCTTGTAATTCATGTCTATTTAGGGCTCCTGATAACCAGAAACCTAATTTCTTAGAGTAAAATAGCTTTTTGTAAAGCCTGGTCATATAGAAGAATAAAAAAGAAAAAACTTTAAAGGGCAATAATCAGACCTCAACTGTATTATTTTGTTATTTCAGATTCAAAGTTTAAGCAAAAAAAGTTGGGAGGGAGCCAATGAGACATTTTGAATAAAACCAAATATGAAAATTAATCAGATCCATATGTGTCATTCTGCAGTTGAGTGCTGAAACAAGGATCATGTCCTACCCTCTCCCTTCAGCCACATACCTAGGGAAATAAAAAGTCTTGGGGGTACAGAAGGCTACAGCATGCTAAAAATGATAAGAATTGAAAGAACCGTTCAGACTTGAGAATAGCAGAGGGAAGACAATAATGAATGTTCCTATTTCCATTTCACTCGCCAAGGGTGAACAGGGCTCAGGGGCTTAAACCTTCTCTGAGAAAGACATAACCCCAGATTCATGTCCCTGGAAGTACAGGAACATTCCACTGCCCCTGCCAAAGACTGAGCCAAAATATCAAACCATCACAGATATTTATTTTGCATTCAATATGGGTAATAGGACACTCCATCTATGTTTTAGAGTACAGGTAAATCACCAAGTGATGCATCAAGCTCTTTCTGGACTGTGCCTTTTTCTTATTCCCTCTCACCAGTCATTGATTTTGTTGTTGTTGTTAAGGCAAACTCAAGCAGCAACACGGGTCAGAAAGGTAACTTAAACAGATGAAGTGGGCTACGTGAAGTAGACAATAAGGACTAGTCGGCACTGTGTTCAACAGGAGAATGTCCCACTGAAAAGGAGAAGCCAGCATTGAGCTCCAGATAATTGCTTTCATGCAGGAATCTACACTTAGTGTTGCTATAATTTCTGATTTTTCAAAAGATTCCAGGAACTTCAATTTTCTTTTGAGAAATATTCCAGCTCTAAAGTGCCAAGCTTTAAAAAAATTAATTAAATAAAGTACCAGACTTCAAAAAAAATTTTTTGGTATTACAGGACATCATGTCTATGTCCCTAACTCAGCTGACAAGTCAGGAGTCTGCCACTCTGTGTTAGGATAGCAGCCAGCAATGTAATTTAAGCTTTGAGACACTGGACTGGAACAGGAAAGGCAGTGTTAAATACAAACCCAAAAAGTATGTATAACAACACAAAAGACAATCAATTGATTTTATCACATTAAATAAAAAGATGACCCTCTTTCTCTATCTCATCTACTTGTTCTCTGCACTGGGCCAATTCACAGACAATTTTCAGTTCATTTTTGCTTTTTAGGCAAATCTTTGTCAAGTGCCTGAGGTCAGGGTTATTTTCTCTGACTTCAGGCAGGTAGAAAGGGTCTGTAGCCACCCACCACCTTTTGAGTGACTCTTGCAGTGGGAGTCCATGAAAAATACCCTCCTCCCCTCCACTGAATGGCCAAAGTCTATTCTGAGCAGCCCAAAGTAAAAATTTGTGGGGATGTCTCTCTCAGTCAATTTCAGCTATATCTCTCAAGACAAAACTGGGTTAATTACCCAGAAAGTTGGCTGCCTTTTAAGGGCCTAATTTACTCTGACCCAGAAGACACATATGTAATATATTCAGCACAAGCTCCCAGGACAGCCTACCCAATCCCCAGCTCAGACACGGCAGGACAGTCCAGTCTTTCTGTTTCTAAAAATGCAAAGGATATAATCTGCCCACAGATAAGTGCCCACATGCCTACCCTCTGGGAAGGTGTGCCCTAACTGTAAGTTAAGTAGAGGGTTCTAACAAGAGCAAGCACTAACCCCAGCAGTGGGCAAGAAGGAAGAAAATGGCAAAAATTGCAGCAGCCACTCAAACCTCATGGGTTGGAGCAGAACATCTCCAGCTGTCCAGATTTTCTAGAAGAAAGCGCAATGTAAAACTGCAAACCAAGAGCCTGCCCTTCACACACATGGTCAGCAGCGGGTATGTCTGTTTCGTGACACAGCAGGTCTCCACAGTGTCCTTCCACCACCTTGCCTGTGAGGTCTGTACCTTGTGGCACCTTGTCTTGCTCTATCATTTAGCTCTGTGTCTGTGCCTGAGCTCTGTTATGTGTTTTTTTTAAACAGGGTGTGGTTGTGCTATCTCTTTATATTCAACACAGAGCTAACATTGAGCCTTGAGTATAAGTGGGGCTCAATTAATATTATGGAAAGAAGGAAAGAAACTGTCTACCAACATATAAAAGTCAAACTCAGCCACAGAGGAGAAATCCACTGCATTAAGAACATAGTCAGAGCAGGAAAATTGACACACCACCCATCAGTTAACAAATAGTTTATAAAATGTGATTTTCAGGTTGACATCCTAAACTCCTGATCACAATAACCTCAGATGAAATGCTGATATGATTTCTACACAATCTTGTGGTTCCACCTTAGAACATTCTTAGAATAGTCACTTGAGTCCAATCATACTAACAACAAACAACTATTAAGAAAGGAATATATCAGCTGAAATATGTTCAAACAACTGCTGCTTGACAAAAATATACATTTACCTTATCCAGTAATTATCCATTGGTTTCTAGTAAATCTAGAAGAAAGTCATTAATGATGTGGCTTTTTCGGCTTCCCAAAATCAAAATGATGGAGTCTGATTGGCAAATATGAGACTATTTATTTCAGTGCAACCCAGCTAAATCTCTGAACACCCAGCTTGACGTGAATCAACATAATCTCCAAAGACTGGGGTAGGTCCGCTTGGGCCTGCCCTCTCCTCTGTTGCCATGCTGGCTCAGGCTCTCCTCCCCTTCTCCGTCTCTGTACCAACCTCCATCTTTGCTCCAGGCCGGACTATTCACAGTTCCCCAGAAAGGCCGCCCCACCCCTCTCTGGGTTAATGACTGTGCTCAGTCTATTACTTCTTCTTATAATGCTTTTTCCTCTTTTTTCCTGACAGTGCTCTACTCCAGTCCCCATCCCATCCCTTGAAGTCCAACACAAAATTCATTTCCCCTAGGACGTCATTCCTAATCATTCCAAAATCTCCCCAAAAGTATATCCCCTTCCCAACCAAATATTTATTTTTATCCATGGCACTTATCCCATTAGACCTGAATTCTAGGCATTAGTATTATGTTATTCCCTTTACACAATAGGAAGTTTTTAGATGATCCTAAGGGTGTTGCTAACCTTCAGAAATCAGTGCTATTTTCTTTATCTTTATGGTTCCTGGGACCTAACACTATGGCTACTTAAAAAGCTAATCAATAAATACTTATCTACTTACATTGAATTCCATTATGGTATCCCTCTTTTAGGTATGAACAGGCTAAGAGATCTTGGAAGTGGAAGAAATAAGAAAGGAATTCCATCTTCTTCTGCCCAAGGCTCCACAATCTGATAAAGCACCTAGTCTCATTTCATCTCCTATTGACAATGGAGGCCAGAGTGAGTGGCTTTCCCAGAAAGAAGGACACAGAGACTCTGGAAAGGGGTGAGGGGGCTTGTCCAGGAGGCCATTTATAGCAACAGAGACCATCTCCAGGTACCAGAAAAATGTCCACATCACCTTATGGTACAGAAGTGGATGTCCCCTTCCTTTTGCTAGATCATATCCGTTTTCTCCTTTTTACTTTTCTCCTCATCACACAGTTCAAGTGTAACAATTGCCTCCCCATCGCCAACCCCTCCACCCCCCACCCCACCTCCAGGCTGCAGGAGGAGCAAATGGGCCTGAAGCCAGATCTGGCCAAAGACAGTCAACCCTAGGACATGCTGAAACTAGCAGGAAAGAGCAGCTGTCTATCTACTGGAGTTGTCAAGCTAGTGAAATACACACCTGGGACACTTCAAGCGCTTCAGAATGAATACAATACAAGGGACAGCACACATGAGAGGAGGAAAAGAAACAATGTCTTTATATCCTGAGTCCTTGGATCCTGCCATTCCTAACATGCACCTTGAACTTCTCACCATTAGGTCTTCATCACTCACAATCAAGAGTTCTGCCTAAAACAATGGGAAGCACTCTGCACTAACAGGTAGGCTGCCTGGCTCTAGTTCCCTGCTGACTGATGTGTGACCAAAGGTAAAGTTCCTGAGACTCTTGCTTCATCTGGTTACATGAAGCCATTGAAGTAGGTTGGTTCTTGAAGTTCCTTCAAGCCCTGACATTCTCTAGGTCATTTTCTGACTTGACATTCTAGACTGCCATTCTCTAGCTGGAAAAAAGAACATCATTCTATAAAACCTGCCATATTGTGATAATGCCAATGTTTCTGTGTCATTTTCTTTGTCTTGGTAGTAGTGGTGCTCTTGACAATACCAAAATAGTGTAAAACTCTCATTTCCTCACTGGAGGACTTTGGAACCCCAGCACTGGGCTGGCAAAGTTATTTAAAACTACCTTGGTTCTAGCCAATGAAATGGTGCCTACCCTAGTAGCCCTATCTTGATCATCTAGCACCTGACAAGCAGTGTTAAATTAATTAAACAAGAAGACCATTAGACTGAGGTGGCTCTAATGCTGTAGAGGCCAAAGGCTGTAAATGCCTCAAGGTTAAGAAATCAAACCTAAGGACAACCAATTGCAGCCAAGTAGCCTTTACACTATAGCCAATCAGATAATTTCTTTCTTTGCTTTCATACCTTTTCTACATGTCTTTCCTCTAGCTGCTATTGGTGGGACACTCCTAGTCGCTACCAGTTTGGCACTGCAAGATTTGAATTAATTTTTGCTCAGATAAACTCTTAAAATTTTTAGTATGTCTCAGTTTATCTTTTAACAGCAGAAACCTGACTATGCTGCCTAAACAGACCTCATGATCAACCACAAGGGAGTTACTTAGTGCTTATTCTATCCAGGGATGGTCATCTGCTTCTTGGGGGAAACAAGAGGGTCCTCTTACAGCTCACCAAGAAGACAAGACACATAGAGGAGAGTGCAGTGCCAGTGTGGCCAATGTAATGAGCAGCCATCCCTATGCAGAGACACCCTCTTTTCTTCTTCTGAATCTGGAAAAAAACTGGAAGGTGACCCTCTCTGGAACTGAAGCCAAGAGGGACAGGGCCTGCCATCTGCAGAAATAATCCACTTTGCTCTGTCTCACTTGGCTGTTGCATTTGCCTTTGAACCATAACCCCCTTCCAGCTACTCCTCACCCCTCACACATAAAGACACACACACACCCTTTTTTCTGCCTCCCTCCACTTTTTTCTGCTTGTCTTCTCATTTCTTCTCCTTTCTGAGCCTCTCTCCACCCTTTCTTTCCGCTGTGCTTTTCTATAGAAACAGGCCTCTAATGTGACACCCTGGGGTCCTACAGAAAGTATGCATTGAGGGGTGGGCAGGGGGTTGGAGGCATCAAGATTGAGTTCTTTAAATAACACTTAATGAACAATAAACACAATCCAGCCCAGCCAAACTGGTACTTAGCTACTAAGTACCCAGTCAATGGCCCATCTGTCATATTGTTAAGACCTTTAGAAGTTGTTTAACAAAATGTTAAATGAGATGACATTCAGCAGGCAGCAAAATGCTTGACTGCCTAATGCAACCCAAAAGAGCTGGCCTGGTGGCGGTGTTTGATATAATGCTTTGTATTCCCCTCCCAGGAACCCAAGAGCAGAAGGTCTCCCTGCCTGTCACTTCCTATCTAGGTAAAGTGAGCCTGGGGTGGGAAGGACATGGTTACCACTGGCAAGAAGGCCCTGCCAGCTGATGAGGTGCTTTTCTGAGGAAGCATGACTGAGAGGGGGCACCTGGAAGTAAAGCCAGCAGAGAAAAAAAATAATAATAATTCATCTGGAGTTTCATTCTTTCCCCTTCCTTGTCACCAATGGACCCTACCTCTCTCTCTGTTGGCCTGGAGGGGAAAAGGCAGGGGTGGTAATGAGAGTCGACTTTTTCTAAGAGCTGAAATATGAAGCCAATTACTAAGGGGAAGATTTCCAGCAAATTGGCTCCTGATAGCTCACATTTATCTGCTTTAGATTTGCATAGTCGGGGAAGAGAAGCTCTCGGCTTTGGTCCAGGTAACAAAGACAGAATCTGTTCAGCAGGAGGTGAATAACTTATTCAACTTACCTTCAACCCTTGTACCCAGGGTTCAACAATTAAAGGCAATAGCAAACAAATCACAAATCGCACAAAGAATTATTTGAAGGGGAGAAGAGGAAAAGTTTAAAAAAAAAAAAAAAGCTTTTTTTACCCTTTGGATGATGGTGTGAATACTGAAAGAGGCTCCTGGGTGGGACTACACAAAGAGGAGGAAGCCCAAAAACTTCTGCAATGACAAAATTCTTTACTGGAGGGTAAGCTTCCAAATTCTTTACATTTTCTTCCTCCTTCTCCACTTAGAATTCTCTGGCCTTTGTCCTATGTTCAAACACTTAATTTAAGGAAGAAACTAAATATCCAGCAAATTTAACCAGCCCTCAGAACCCTATAGGGAACAGAAATTGTATTCCCACCCTGCTGGTTAAAAAATAAAATCTGCTGTTACTGAAATGAATCCCCACATATAAAGTCACCTCACACAACTCAACAATAAAAAGACAAATAACCCAACTGAAAACAGGCAAAGAATTTGAACAGACATTTCTCCAAAGAAGATACATAAATGGCCAATAAACACATAGAAATGATGAAATGATGCTTGACATCATTAGCCATTAGGGAAATGCAAATCAAAGCCACAGTGAAATACCACTTCACATGCACTGGGATGGCTATAATCAAAAAGACAGACAAAAACAAGTCTTGGTGAGAATGTAGAGAAATTGGAACCTTCCCATTGCTGATAGAAATGTAAAATGATACAACTACTTTGGACAATAATTCCTCAAAATACTAAACATGGAGTTACCACATGACCCAGCAATTCCACTCCCAGGTGTATACTCAAAAGAAATGAAAACAACATGCAAACAAAGACTTGCACACAAGTGTTCACAGCAGCATTATTCATAACAGCCAAAAAGTGGAAACAGCCCAAATATCCATCAAATGATGAAAGATAAACAAAATGTGGTATATCCATACAATGGAATATTATTCACAGCCATAAAATTGAATGAAATATTGATACATGCTGCAGCACAAATGCACCTCGAAAACACTACACTAGGTGAAAGAATCTAGTCACACAAGACCACATACTGAATGATTCCATTTATATGAAATGTCTCCAGGAGGCAAATCTATAGAGACAGAAAGGAGTTTAATGATTGCTCAGGGCTGGGTGGTGGCAGGGAGTATGCGTGTGAGGAGTGACTGCTAATGGCTATGGGATTTTTTCTAGGGATGATAACCATGTTCTTAAGGTAGTTAATAGTGGCGTAAATATACTAAAAACCAATTAAGTTGTACATTTTAAATGGCTGAATTGTATGATACGTGAATTATATTACAGTAAGCTGTTAAAGAAGGAAAAAAAAATCAAAACGTAAAAAAAAAACTCTGTGTTAGTTTGCTAGGACTGCTGTTAACAAAGTACCACAAACTATGTGGCTTAAACAACAGAAATGTATTTTCTCGAGGCGGAGGAGTAGGAGACCTGGATTTCGCTGGTCTCAGAAATTCAGCTGAATAGGGATCAAACCATTCTGAACACCTACGAACTCAACAGGAGATCGAAGATAAGAATAGTAACAACATTCTGAACTTACTGGAAGGTAGGACGTGTGGAGAAGTGAATCCGAGGCGATATTCGGGAGGATAGACGGCGGGGGAGGGGGCCTCCGGCGGCCTTCTGGCAAGTGATAGAGCCGCGGAGCACAAAATCGGAACTGTTAGAAGTCGGCTCCACTGAGGGACGTCGCTCCAGTGGCTAAGCAGGGGGTGGAATCCTCCCAGGACAGTGTGGTCTCAGGACCCTTGGGGTCCCAAAAAGACCGGGGGTGCCTGAGTGCAGCAGAGCTCCCAGGTATCGGAGCGGGGAAGCCGGCTGCAGAGACGGAGCCGAGGCGCGGTCTTTCAGCTCGGGGTCGCCATAAACTGTGATCCGCGGCCCAGTCGGGCCACTGCTCCTCCAGCAGGGACCCAACAAGCGGCAGAGCCGGGGAGACTCCCCTTCCTCCCCCAGGAGGACCGGCGTGGGAGCGCACCGCAGGGATCTGCTGGGTTTGGAGACTCCACACGAGGTCGGGTGCCAGACATAGAAACGCTGGGTCACAGGCCGGGTGAGCACGGACTGCGGCCGGAGACCGGGGAGACGGGAGTGATTGACTGCTTTTCTCTGGGGGCGCACTGAGGAGTGGGGCCCCCAGTTCTCAGCTCCTCCGGGCGGAGATTGGGAGGCCACCATTTTTACCCTGGTCCTCCAAAGCTGTACCGAGAGCTTGCAGGGAACAAAAGGCTCCTGAGAGCAAACCGGAGTAGCTTGCTTAGCCCGGACTCACAAGGGCGGGGCAATTCCGCCTCCGGCAAAGACATTTGGGAACCACAGCAACAGGCCCCTCCCCCAGAAGATCCGCACGAACAGCCAGCAAGCCAAGGCCAAGTTTACCGATCAAGGAGAACGGGAGAACTCCAGCGCTACGGGAATACTGCACATAGAATTCATGGCTTTTTTACCATAATTCATTAGTTTTTCAAAGTTAATTTTTTTAACTGTTTTTTTTGAATTTTTCTTTTTCCCTTTTTCAAACAACATCTTCTTATCAATCCCTTTCTTAAAAAAGACATTTTTTATTTTTCATTTTTAAAGTCATATTTTTATCCCTTCATAGTAGTTACCCTTATTTTTGGCATATATATATATATATAAATTGTTCTCTCTTTAAAATTTTGAGATACAATTTCTTCTAACAGATCAAAATATACCCTAAATCACTAGTATATGGCTTTGTTCTAGTCTCCTGCCTGATCACATTCCCTCCCTTTTTTTTTTCTTTTTTCTTTTTCTTTTTAAATCTTCTTCTTTCTCTTTAAAAAACTTCTTATCTTATCAATTCCTTTTATAAAATCTTTTATAATTTTCATCTTTACAGTCATCTGCCATCCCTTCATTGTATCAACCCTTATTTTGTACATATATAAGTCTTTCTTCCTTTAAAATTTTAGCAGGCACTTTCTTCTAACAGACCAAAATATGCCCAAAAGCTAGTGTGTGGCACTGATCTATGCACTAGCCTGATCATATTTGATCATATTCTGTTTTTTTTTTTGCTTTGTTCTGTTTTTGTTTGTTTTTATCTTTTTCTTTTTCCTTTTTTTTTTCCCTCTCTTCATTCTTTCCCTATCTTGTCCCCTGGTTTCAGGTCTTTTCTGATTTGTATAGAGTATATTTGCTGGAGACATTGTTAACCTGTTAGCATTCTGTTCTCTCATTCATCTATTCTCCTCTGGACAAAATGACAAGACGAAAAAAATCACCTCAGCAAAAAGAACAAGAGGTAGTACCGTCTGCCAGGGACCTACTCAATACTGACATTAGTATGATGTCGGACCTAGAGTTCAGAATCATGACTTTAAAGATCCTAGCTGGGCTTGAAAAAAGTGTGGAAGTTATTAGAGAAACCTTTCTGGAGAAATAAAAGAACTAAAATCTAACCAAGTCGAAATCAAAAAGGCTATTAATGAGGTGCAATCAAAAATGGGGGCACTAACTGCTAGGATAAATGAGGCAGAAGAAAGAATCAGCAATACAGAAGACCAAATGATGGAAAATGAAGAGGCTGAGAAAAAGAGAGATAAACAACTACAGGATCACGAGGGCAGAATTCGAGAGATAAGCGATACGATAAGATGAAACAACATTAGAATAATTGGGATCCAAGAAGAAGAAAGAGAGAGAGGGGCAGAAGGTATATTGGAGCAAATAATAGCAGAGAACTTCCCTAATGTGGGGAAGAAAACAGGCATCAAAATCCAGGAGGCACAGAGAACCCCTCTCAAAATCAATAAAAATAGGTCAACACCCCGACATCTAATAGTAAAACTTACGAGTCTCAGAGACAAAGAGAAAATCCTGAAAGCAGCTCGGGAGAAGAGATATGTAACCTACAATGGTAGAAACATTAGAATGGTAGAAACATTAGAATGGTAGAAACATTAGAATGGTAGAAACATTAGAATGGCAACAGACCTACCCACAGAGACCTGGCAGGCCAGAAAGAACTGGCATGATATCTTCAGAGCACTAAACGAGAAAAATATGCAGCCAAGAATACTACATCCAGCTAGGCTATCATTGAAAATAGAAGGAGAGATAAAAAGATTCCAGGACAAACAAAACCTAAAGGAATTTGCAAACACAAAACCAGCCCTACAAGAAATATTGAAAGAGGTCCTCTAAGCAAAAAGAGAGCCTAAAAGCAGCATAGATCAGAAAGGAACACAGACAATATAGAGTAACAGTCACCTTACAGGCAATACAATGGCACTAAATTCATACCTTTCAATAGTTACCCTGAATGTAAATGGGCTAAATGCCCCAATCAAAAGACACAGGCTATCAGATTGGATTAAAAAACAAGACCCATCGATATGCTGTCTGCAAGAAATTCATTTTAGACCCAAAGACACCCCCAGATTGAAAGTGAGGGGGTGGAAAATGATTTACCATGCTAATGGACACCAAAAGAAAGCTGGGGTGGCAATCCTTATATCAGACAAATTAGATTTTAAAACAAAGACTGTAATAAGAGATGAAGAAGGACACTATATCCTACTTAAAGGGTCTATCCAACAAGAAGATCTAACAATTGTAAATATCTATGCCCCTAACATGGGAGCAGCCAATTATATAAGGCAATTAATAACAAAAACGAAGAAACACATTGACAACAATACAATAATAGTGGGGGACTTTAACACCCCCCTGACTGAAATGGACAGATCATCTAAGCAAAAGATCAACAAGGAAATAAAGACTTTAAATGACACACTGGACCAAATGGACTTCACAGACATATTCAGAACATTCCATCCCAAAGCAATGGAATACACATTCTTCTCTAGTGCCCATGGAACATTCTCCAGAATTGATCACATCCTAGGTCACAAATCAGGTCTCAACTGGTACCAAAAGATTGGGATTATTCCCTGCATATTTTCAGACCACCATGCTTTGAAACTAGAACTCAATCACAAGAGAAAAGTCGGAAAGAACTCAAATACATGGAGGCTAAAGAGCATCCTACTAAAGAATGAATGGGTCAACCAGGAAATTAAAGAAGAATTAAAAAAATTCATGGACACCAATGAAAATGAAAACACAACTGTTCAAAATCTTTCAGATGCAGCAAAGGCAGTCCTGAGAGGAAAGTATATAGCAATACAAGCCTTTCTCAAGAAACAAGAAAGGTCTCAAATACACAACCTAACCCTACACCTGAAGGAGCTGGAGGAAGAACAGCAAATAAAGCCTAAACCCAGCAGGAGAAGAGAAATAATAAAGATCAGAGCAGAAATCAATGAAACAGAAACCAAAAGAACAGGAGAACAGAGCAACGAAACTAGGAGCTGGTTCTTTGAAAGAATTAACAAGATTGATAAACCCCTGGCCAGACTTACCAAAAAGAAAAGAGAAAGGACCCAAATCAACAAAATCATGAATGAAAGAGGAGAGATCACAACCAACACCAAAGAAATACAAACAATTATAAGAACATATTATGAGCAACTCTATGCCAGCAAATTAGATAACCTGGAAGAAATGGGTGCATTCCTAGAGATGTATCAACTACCAAAATTGACCCAGGAAGAAATAGAAAACCTGAACAGACCTATAACCACGATGGAAATTGAAGCAGTCATCAAAAATCTCCCAACAAACAAAAGCCCAGGGCCAGATGGCTTCCCAGGGGAATTCTATCAGACAATTAAAGAAGAATTAATACTTATTCTCCTGAAACTGTTCCAAAAAATAGAAATGGAAGGAAAACTTCCAAACTCATTTTATGAGGCCACCATTACCTTGATCCCCAAACCAGACAAAGACCCCATCAAAAAGGAGAATTACAGACCAATATCCTTGATGAACATGGATGCAAAAATTCTCACCAAAATACTAGCCAATAGGATCCAACAGTACATTAAAAGGATTATTCACCATGACCAAGTAGGATTTATCCCTGGGCTGCAAGGCTAGTTCAACATCCGCAAATCAATCAACATGATACAATACATTAACAAAAGAAAGAACAAGAATCATATGATCCTCTCAATAGATGCAGAAAAAGCATTTGACAAAGTACAGCATCCTTTCTTGATCAAAACTCTTCAGAGTATAGGGATAGAGGGTACATACCTCAATATCATAAAAGCCATCTATGAAAAACCTACAGCGAATATCATTCTCAATGGGGAAAAGCGGAGAGCTTTTCCCCTAAGGTCAGGAACGCGGCAGGGATGTCCACTCTCACCACTGCTATTCAACATAGTATTAGAAGTCCTAGCCACAGCAATCAGAAAACAAAAAGAAATCAAAGACATCCAAATCGGCAAAGAGGAAGTCAAACTCTCACTCTTTGTAGATGATATGATACTGTACGTGGAAAACCCAAAAGACTCCACCCCAAAACTGCTAGAACTCATACAGGAATTCAGTCAAGTAGCAGGCTATAAAATCAATGCAGAGAAATCAGTGGCATTCCTATACACCAACAACAAGACAGAAGAGAGACAAATCAAGGAGTCAATCCCATTTACAACTGCACCCAAAACCATAAGATACCCAGGAATAAATTTAACCAAAGAGGCAAAGGATCTGTACTCAGAAAACTATAAAATACTCATGAAAGAAATTGAGGAAGACACAAAGAAATGGAAAAACGTTCCATGCTCATGGATTGGAAGAACAAACATTGTGAAGATGTCAGTGCTACCTAGAGCAATCTACACATTCAATGCAATCCCCATCAAAATACCATCCACCTTTTTCAAAGAAATGGAACAAATAATCCTAAAATTTGTATGGAACCAGAAGAGACCCCGAATAGCCAGAGGAATACTGAAAAAGAAAAGCAAAGCTGGTGGCATCACAATTCCGGACTTCCAGCTCTGTTACAAAGCTGTCATCATCAAGACAGTATGGTACTGGCACAAAAACAGACACATAGATCAATGGAACAGAATCGAGAGCCCAGAAATGGACCCTCAACTCTATGATCAACTCATCTTTGACAAAGCAGGAAAGAATGTCCAGTGGAATAAAGACAGTGTCTTCCACCAATGGTGTTGGGAAAATTGGACAGCCACATGCAGAAGAATGAAACTGGACCATTTCCTTACACCACACACAAAAATAGACTCCAAATGATTGAAAGACCTAAACGTGAGACAGGAGTCCATCAAAATCCTAAAGGAGAACAGAGGCAGCAACCTCTTCGACCTCAGCCGCAGCAACTTCTTCCTAGAAAGATCGCCAAAGGCAAGGGAAGCAAGGGCAAAAATGAACTATTGGGATTTCATCAAGATAAAAAGCTCTTGCACAGCAAAAGAAACAGTCCACAAAACCAAAAGACAACCGACAAAATGGGAGAAAATATTTGCAAATGACAGATCAGATAAAGGGCTAGTATCCAAAATCTATAAAGAACTTACCAAACTCAACACCCAAAGAACAAATAATCCAATCAAGAAATGGGCAGAAGACATGAACAGACATTTTTCCAAAAAAGACATCCAAATGGCCAAAAGACACATGAAAAAGTGCTCAACATCGCTCGACATCAGGGAAATCCAAATCAAAACCTCAATGAGAGACCACCTCACACCCGTCAGAATGGCTAGAATTAACAAGTCAGGAAACGACAGATGCTGGCGGGGATGTGGAGAAAGGGGAACCCTCCTACACTGTTGGTGGGAATGCAAGCTGGTGCAACCGCTCTGGAAAACAGTATGGAGGTTCCTCAAACAGTTGAAAATAGAGCTACCATACGATCCAGCAATTGCACTATTGGGTATTTACCCCAAAGATACAAATGTAGGCATCCGAAGGGGTACGTGCACCCCGATGTTTATAGCAGCAATGTCCACAATAGCCAAACTGTGGAAAGAGCCAAGATGCCCATCGACAGATGAATGGATAAAGAAGAGGTGGTATATATACACAATGGAATATTATGCAGCCATCAAAAGGAATGAGATCTTGCCACTTGCAACGACGTGGATGGAACTGGAGGGTGTTATGCTGAGTGAAATAAGTCAATCAGAGAAAGACATGTATCATATGACCTCACTGATATGAGGAATTCTTAATCTCAGGAAACAAACTGAGGGTTGCTGGAGTGGTGGGGGGTGGGAGGGATGGGGTGGCTGGGTGATAGACATTGGGTAGGGTATGTGCTATGGTGAGCACTGTGAATTGTACAAGACTGATGAATCACGGATCTGTACTTCTGAAACAAATAATGCAATATATGTTAAGAAAAAAAAAGAAGATAGCAGGAGGGGAAGAATGAAGGGGAGTAAGTCGGAGGGGGAGACGAACCATTAGAGACGATGGACTCTGAAAAACAAACTGAGGGTTCTAGAGGGGAGGGGGGTGGGGGCATGGGTTAGCCTGGTGATGGGTATTAAAGAGAGCACATTCTGCATGGAGCACTGGGTGTTATGCACAAACAATGAATCATGGAACACTACATCAAAAACTAATGATGTAATGTGTGGTGATTAACATAACAATAAAAAATTATTAAAAGAAAAAGAAATGTATTTTCTCACAGTCCGGGAGACTAGAAGTCCAAATTCAGTTGGCAGGTTTGGTTCCTTCTGAGGAAAAATCTATTCCAACCCTTTTCTCCTAGCTTCTGGCAATTTGCTGTCAATCTTTGGCATTCCTTGGCTTGTAGAAGCATCACTCCAGTCCCTACCTGCATCTTCACATGGCCTTCTCCCTGTGTCTGTCACTAAATTTCTTCTTTTTATAAGGACACTAGTCACATTGGATTAGTCATGACCTCATTTTAACTTGATTACCACTGTGAAGACCCTAGTGCAAAGAAGGTGATACTCTGTGGTACTGGGGCTTAAGACTTCAAGATATGAATTTAGGAGGGATACAATTTAACCTGTAACAATCTATTCAAAGCATTAAAAGATGTCCAAGACATGGTCTCTACAGGCTTACAACTGATTGGGAAATTTAAAAAGCTAGCACCAGACCCTACATTTTTTTTTCCTATGTCTCTTGTTAGCCATTAAGGAATCATCTATGAGAGAATATATCAGTCAGGATATCCTAAGTTATGATATAGTCACAAAACTTCAAAATCTCAGTAGCTTATGACAATGAGGACCAGGTGGATCACTGGAGACTCTTCACAGTCTTTCAGTGACTCAAGCTGATAAATGCTCTACCATTTGCCACAATCGCATGTTTCATGATCTCTAAGCAAAGAAGAAAAGAACATGGAAACTCACACACTATCTCAAATACTTCAACATCTCACTTCTACTCAATGGCCAAAGTAAGTCAGATGGCCATGCCTAACCTCAAGGGTCTGGGGGCATGCCATCTTCCAGTGAGCCTGGAAGGAAAGAACCAGAAGTACTAAGGAGCAGCCCTGATGTCTACCACAGAGAGGATGGGATGGCTCAGGAAGGCTCTTTCTGCCAAAAAGTGGCTTTTCTCCCGAACCAGTATAAACTCCAGCTCAGTCACACACTTATTTTTTTAATCATAATTTTCTGTCATTATTTAGCAGAAAGGGCATTAAACCAATAAGCAAGCAACACATCTCCTAGCTCTGCTCATTACCAGAAAGTCACTTCTCAATTACTCACTCAGAAACCACTTATTAGGGGCGCCTGGGTGGCTCAGTTGGTTAAGCAACTGCCTTTGGCTCGGGTCATGATGTCAGGATCCTGGGATCGCGCCCCGCGTTGATCTCCCTGCTCAGTGGGGAGCCTGTTTCTCCCTCTCTGCCTCCCTCGCCCCCTCCCTCTGCCTGCTCATGCTCTCTCTCTGTCTCTTTAATAAATAATAAATAAAATCTTAAAAAAAAAAGAAAAGAAAAGAAAACACTTATGAGAGGTCTTTAATGCCAGCCATTATGCTGCACCTTGGGGATAAAAGAGTGAACAGACAATCCCATTTTATCAGTAACATGGAGGGGGTTGGTTTAGATCACAGCCTCCCAGCTTTGTGCCATGAATGGGTTACACATTTGCCCATTCTTCTCAGCACTCAGTGTAATCAGACACCCCCGCCCCTCCCAAGTGGTCAATCCCACCACGAGTAGCCTCACTCATTTACCCCAGTGTGATATACCACCAATATAATTTTCCATGTGTACCAGGAAGTCTTGAAAAAAGGAAATAATGATCTAAATCAGGGATAAGCAAACTATGGCCCACAGACCAAATTTAACCTACCACCTGTTCTTGCACATCCTGCAAGCTAAGGATGATTGGGGGAAATAAATTTAATAATTGAAAAAAGAATAGTTCATGAAACAAAAGCATATGAAATTCAAATTTTAGTGTCCATAAGTAAAGTTTTATTGAAATACGGCTGTATTAGTTTCTCCAAAGAAACAGGACCAATAGGATATATAAATAGATAAGAGATTTATTATAAGGGAGTGGCTCATGTGATGAAGGCTGAGAAGTCTCATGATTTACCACCTGTAAGCTGGAGGCCCAAGAAAGCTAGTAGTGTTGTTCCAGTCCAAACCTGAGGCCTGAGAACCAGGGGAGTAATGGTCTAAGTCTCAGTCCAAGTCCAAAGGCCCAAAAACCAGGAGTGCCAGTATCCAATGGCAGAAGAAGATAGATGTTCCAGATCAGGCAGAGAGCAAATCTGCCCTTCCTCCACCTTTCTTCTCTTCAGGCCCTCAACAGATTGTTGAGGTGAGAACCTCAACTCTCCTTGAGTTGAGCCTTCCTGAGCCATCCCATCCTCTCTGTGGTAGACATCAGGGCTGCTCCTTAGTACTTCTGGTTCTTTCCTTCCAGGCTCACTGGAAGATGGCATGCCCCCAGACCCTTGAGGTTAGGCATGGCCATCTGACTTACTTTGGCCATTGAGCAGAAGTGAGATGTTGAGGTATTTGAGATAGTGTGTGAGTTTCCATGTTCTTTTCTTCTTTGCTTAGAGATGAGGTTCTCTTTGCTTAGAGGTGAGGTGAGTGGAGAACCACTCCACATGGTGAGAACCGTCTTTACTTAGTCCATCAATTCCAGTGCCATCAATTCCCCAATCTCTTCTGGAAATACCCTCACAGGCACACCCAGAAATAATGTTTTATCAGCTATGTTGGCATCCTTTAGCCCAGTCAAGTTGACACATAAAATTAACCTTCACAACAGACACGTTTATTCATGTAAGTTGTCTATGACTTCTTTTGCACATGGTCCACAATGCCTAAAAAAATTTACTATCCAGTCCTTCACAACCCTGCCAACCCTTTTGCTTCACAAAATATAATTTACATACAGCTCACCAGGAAATGATGTTAAAATGCTGATTCTTATTCCATAGCTATAGGATAGAGCTTAAGAGTCTGCTTTTCTATTGTCGAGGGGAAAATATTTTCCTCTACCAGCTTAGGTTCAAGTGCTCAGGAGCCTGACAATAAAAAGATTAACAAGAGAAAACAGAGTTTACTTACAAGTACACATGGATTTTGCTCAGTAATGAGTAACTTGCTGAATACCCAGGGGTAGAAGTTTATACGCTAGCTTAAAAAAAATTGGAGGCGGGTGGGGAGAAGTCGGTCAGAGCTTCAATGGAAGAGTATGAAAGTTTCTATTGGGGTTTTTTATATACTAATGGGAATGAGCAGTTAGTCTCTCTCCCTCTTAGAATTGAAGGAAACTCCCTCAGTCTGGAGTTAATGACAGCTGTCTATTTTCTGGAAGCTCTACTTTAGTTAAATAAGAAAAGCTCAGATAAACTTTCAAGTATTTTCACTTTAAAATAATCTTTATGTCAAAAATGTGACCCCTTCACTATCAAGCCCCTAAATGATGCTGATGCTCCTAGTCCATGGACCACAGTTTGAGCTGCAATACACAGACCAATCTCAAAGTCACCTCCAGCTCCCTAACACTGGGATTGTACATTGCTCTGAAGGAAAAAATATATATACTATCAAACATCCTGAACAGGTCATTCTCTATAAGAAATAACAGATTAGGATAAAGGCAGTCAAAATATGATTCTATCATCCTAATTACTTACCAAACAGTAATTTTTCCTGCCAGAGACTCTGGGCTGCTCACACCCGGCAGGCAGTAGCAAACACTAACTGCCATGGGAACAGAGGATAGTCCTGTTCACCAGGCCATCCTTCTGGGGATTCTATTATATCCCTGAACTCAAGACTCCCTCAACCTGTCATATCCACCAAACCCTACTCCCACTTCAGCCCCACCCTATGCTGAACTTGACAGCTCCACTGGGTTAGTTCTATCCCACTGCTGCCAAGAGCATAATATTCTGTTGTTGATCTCAATAAGAAAAATCAATTTGAAATGGGATCCCTGGGTATAGGTACAAAACTGACTCTTTATTAAATACTTTCTGATACCTGAATTTCTGCTCTTATACCTACCACTCCCCCTGCCAGTCAGGCAGCTGCCTGAAACACAGCCAGATGGGAGACATTCAATAAAGTTGCTAGCTCTTCCCCCACAATCCTGAGATTTACAGTGTTAATTTAAAGCCCTCAGACATCTGTGACACCATACAACCGTGGTCAATTTTTCCTCAAGGAGCTGTAAGCATTTTCTAAAGAATTCACTGTTAGATCAATATTAGCTTTAAAGAAAAAGTTGCACCCTAAAGTCAAAGCAACCACAGTGCTAATCCATGCTCTAATAATTCTGTGTGATAGGAAAAATGTTTACAGGTAAGTGCCAGTTCTAGAAAGGTTAGGAAGCTTACTCAAGTTGCTCCTACTTTCAAAGGAGGACAGAAATAAAAGACTTTGACTTTATTTCTAAATTAATGTCAAAATATGCCTTTCCCACTATACACAGTAATTACAGATACAGATTGTATACATCGGGAGGGGGGAGAATCTTACTGTAATAATGGAAAGAATTTGGACCAAGAATCTCTAGAATAGCACTAACAAAACTTTCTACGGCAATGGAAATGTTCCATTTCTGTGCCATCCAATAAGGTAGCCACTAGCCACATGTGGCCAGTGAGCATTTGAAATGTGACTAGTCCAAAAAAGTTTTAATTTTAGCTAACTTAAATTTAGATGGTCACATGTGGCTAATGGCTACCATATTGGACAGTACAACTCTGACCCCATTCCAAGAGTGTGACCTTAGGCAAGCTTTAAGCCTCTCTGAATTTTCATTTCCACTTAGAGAAGTTGAGAGGAAGAATAAGAAATGTCTGTGGTTCCTTGGAGTTTTTTCACTCTGTAATGCATGAATAAATACGACAGTTGCTCCTCTAGTTGGAAATGTATTCAGATCTTTGGCCAAGCTTAGGAACCGTTCTCTCTGTCTTCCTCTTCCTCTTTCTCTCTCTTTGTTAGGGACCTGGCATGGACAGAAGACTCTTCTAGCACATAATCTAAGTACATAACCCAACAACTGGCAACTAGCACCATTCCTACTTTTCTACTAACACAAGAAAAAAAACCAAACTTCTCTTGTTCCATTTTGGCAACAACAAACCCTGGCTGACCTGCACCATGAGCTCTGTGTTACAATAAAAGCCATTTTACCTGCACACTGACCAAAATTCTCCAGTGTGGGGTGATAGGGTAGAGTGAGGTACAGAATCTGAGAGCACCACAGCGCCCACCTGACCCCACCTCCAACTGGAGTGGCCTCACACTGTGATCCTTAGTTAATTTCAAAGTGCCTCCTACAAGGTTTGAAGGGAGGTGGGAAGATCAATTACAGAAATATTAGCATACAAACAGCACCAGCAGGCTATGGGTTAAGAACTCTCAGTAAGGACTGCTGAGACCAACTGAGTTAGGAGCAGATCATCATGCTATAAACTGAAGAAAAGTCTTTTGTCTTTTTATCAATGGAAAACACATTTCTCTCACTATTTTAAGTGTGTTATCAGAATAACACACCTTTTAGCCAAGTGGTAAGCACTAGAGACTTGAAATATAACTATCAAGATGAAAGATGTAATATTATTTTGTCCAAAAGATATAGTGGATCGTCTGTGTTTAATTTATTCATTTCATCTTACTCATGATTTTTTTCCCCCCTGCACTTTTGCTGTCCTGGTATGACTCAAAGCTTTGGTTTTCAAACATCAGGCTATGAACAGGTGTTGCCTTATACCAACATTTTTACCAGTTCAGGGGGCATTCTTAAAAATAAAGACACTATAATCAATTCTTCATAAAGCTAAACTTAGTTAAAGGAGATTCCTATTATGTTTGTCCTACTTTTTGGTATTAAAAAATACCAAAGGCGGTGCCTGGGTGGCTCAGTCATTAGGCGTCTGCCTTTGGCTCAGGTCATGGTCCCAGGGTCCTGGGATTGAGCCCCGCGTTGCATCGGGCTCCCTGCTCCACGGGAAACCTGCTTCTCCTTCTCCCACTCCCCCTGCTTGTGTTCCCTCTCTCACTGTGTCTCTCTCTGTCAAATAAATAAATAAATAAATCTTTAAAAAAAATAAAAATTAAAAAAGTCGTTTTAATGTCTTATGAAAATGATTGTGATTCTAAATGGGAGTTTTATTTTTTCCGTTTGTTTTTCCTTTTTCTAAATATTCTTACTGGCAAAACTAAAAGTTAATAACTGCCAGCTTTGTGTAATGTCTGTTTTGCTGTTGACTAAATCCTGATGTCTGAAATCCCCTGGCTTAGATCTCAGGAGAGAGATAGTCCAGCTCCTGCCAGGGCTGAGGAAGCCATGGTCCATATAAAACAAAACATGGAGCTCCTCAGACATTCCACTTCTCTATGTTCCCTGAGTGGAACAAATGGGTCACCTAATCTCAGGTATGGAAAAGGGTTTTTTCTGATTTCCAGCCCTGATAGCATCACTACCCAAAGATAACAGATGGACACTAATCAGCTTCAAAAAAAAAAAAAAAAAAGTTTCTTGGCAAGACACCAAGCTGAAAAAAAAGGTATATTTTTTTAAAAAGATATGACTAATAAATGTTCTATTCATCCATCCATTCTTGACATAAATCATACACCTCTTAACAAGAATATTCACAAATGAGAGTGACCCCCACATCACCTCCATCTTTCTAAAAGGAATAAAGCAAACCCCAACTGTGCAAACTTGAAGTGCTGGGAAGAGCACAACGTTATCAGGAGAGGGACTGGTAACCAATACTTAGGAGAAAAATGCTGTCAGGATAATCAAGATAATTTTTCTACCTCCAAGAAGCAACAGGAAGGTTCACATGTAGCATGAGGAAGTGTGAATATGTCGGTAGACAGTCGATAATGTAAGGCAAGGGGGATGCTAAGGAATCTACAGCAAAGAAGCTAAGTCTAAGAGGGCTCTTAGAATGACAACAGGATGGGCACTAACAGCTCCAGATAGGATCCAATGTAGGAGCAGCCCCCTAAGCAAGACCCTAACCAAGATCAACAAAGGGACACACAAGAGGGTAAAGGCCGAGGTGCTGTTGTTCCCAAACGAGGAATGATAGCTGAGGTATATGGAGCATCACTGTGCCAAGCACTCTGCTGTATTCTTTAAATAGATTAGCTCATTTAATCCTCAAAGCAATCCCCTGAAGCAAATGCCAGCACTATCCATTTCCTACAAATAAGGAAACTGAGGCTCGGATAGGTTAAGTAAGTAACCTGCTACAATTCACAAACCATTCAGTTGGAATTTGGAACCCAAGTGTGGCATGATCCCAGGGCCCTTGATAACAGGTATAGCTTCACTACAAGAAAAACAAGGGCAAGGCCATTTCCAATGGATGCTTGAGATAGAGAGATTAGACAAACGACTTTGAAATACTGATTTTCAAGGGAAGTTTTAATCATTTATGTTAACCACATTAAGGCCAATTTCCTATCTGCTCTGTGGAGATGAAAATATAGTAGTTTTGGTATTTCTCTCAGAGTCACACAATATTAGAGCTACAAGGAAACTCAGAGACGATCTGGCCCAAATCCTTTATGTGACACCACAATAAAGTCTCATGAAAGTGAAGTGACTGAGGCAAAGATCATTCTGACAAGTCAGTGATTTCTACAGAGCTCAAGTTGACAGGCTAGGTGAAATGAGTTAATGTATTGTTTGGTATATAACAGGAATTTGAAGGGATTTGGAACATGTCTTTCCAAAATATGCCACTTTGGCATACTGATTATGTTGAGGTACTTGAGAAACAGCAAAGGCAAGAAAGGCTCTCCGACCTCCCCTTTCTACCTAAAAGCAGGTCATAAAATTTCCCATGAGAAAGATGTTCTCTGCACCAGAATGAGAGAACCATTCTTATCACCAGAGATCGGGAGTCAATGCCAAAATGGTTCTACAAAAAAAACCTACTAAAATAACCCATATCTTCCACTAGTTTCCCCCATATATTTCTTAGTTGCTGTCCCAAATTTACTTCTCCTAGCCCACTCCCTTTTGTCTTGTCAGTCACATCCCCATAATTTATCAGTCATTAGTAAGCTTTTGAGCCTGACAGCTTCTTCAGATCTTCATTTTCCTTATGAAGGATTATATATAGAGAGAGAGAGAGAGACACACACACACACACACATATACATACACACACATTAAATTTGTATACTTTTCTCCCATTTCTCTATCTTGTGTCAGTTTAATTCTTGGGCCAGGCACAGAACCTAAGAGAGTAGAAGAAAGTTTTCCTTCCCCTACAGTTCCAAGAGTACTAAAAAGTATTTCACATTATGGGCTCAGAATATGCATTCGGGCAATGGACTTAAAGAATTCTGTTGAGTCAGAAAAACAACAAAAACAAAACCTCTCCAAGCATCATAAGAGATGTGAATATAAAGTTGTGGGGTTCTGTATGGTTAATAGAAAGTCTCCTTATGATATGGCCACTAGTTTCACTTCTCAGTACATATAACCAAGTCAATAATAAATTTGGCTTAAGAGTATGAACTGGTGATGGTGTGTGCTTAGGTAGATTTTATGCCTATAATCAAACAGGCTTTTCTTTTCAAAAAGGGACTAGACATACAGCTCCACCATATTTTATCAGGAATTATGTATGGCTCAGAATTGGCTTGAATCAACTTAGTAACCAGATATTGTAACCTAAGGCTTGGATAATTCCTTAATCTCTTCCTCCTCCTTGAGAATTCTTGTCCTAAAATTCATCATGAAAGGTAGCAAAGACAATGAGCCACTGGATATTTCTGCAAACCTTTGACTTCACATGGATCTCTACAGCTTTAGCTAATTTCTCACAAGATCAATGGTCTTTAACGTGACTAATAGAATTTAACAGTTACATAGATTCCCACCTCATTCTGATAATTTACATTCAGTCTCCAAAAAGGCATATTCCAGCCACAGTCCTACAGTATTACTTTGGAGTGAAACAATAAATTCCAAGATGACAAGTAGTAGCTAAAAGAAAAGAATAAGACCCTCTACAGTCTAATACTATGCTAACTTCTGCCAAGTACATGGGTTCTTTGTGGAATGGTGGAGTTAGGTCAGTAGGGGCATCTTGAATTAAACATCAAATTCACAGGATAAGGTCGTCATTTAAAAATCAGAACTTGATCCTCAAAATTCATGTTACTGATTTTTCAAATGGTCTTCATACCCAACTTTCACCAAATTACAAACACTCACCTCTCTAAATAGTAAAAGGTAACACTGGCCAACATGCTATTCCACTACTACACAAAGACGCTGATCGCAGGGGGACAGTAAACAGACTAGAGACATAGCCCAGAGCCTTTGTGTCACCAGAGGTCAGCAGGAATGTTAAGAAGAAGTTTGCACAATCAGATATGAGTCTCAGTTTGTAATCTGAAGGACCGTTTTGAGGGTGAAAGGCAGGAGAGTTGGTTATGAAGTTTATCAAGAACCCACAAGAGGGGCACCTTAGTCATTAACCGTCTGCCTTTAGCTCAGGTCACGATCCCAGGGTTCTGGGATTGAGCCCCACATCGGGATCCCTGCTCCACAGGAAGCCTGCTTCTCCCTCTCCCACTCCCCCTGCTTGTGTTCCCCCTCTTGCTGTCTCTCTCTCTGTCAAATAAATAAATAATATCTTAAAAAAAAACCAAAGAGCCCACAAGAATATTTCTAGGGAGAAAACCTAAGGCTAGTAATGAAGCTGAACCAGAAACCAAAAACCCAGACAGATGTCAGAGTCAAGAACATATTCTGCTAGTTGTTCTAGATGTTTAATAAACAAAGGGTTCTGTGATCAAAAATGTTTGGGCATGTGCCAGGTTAAGCAGGTTTTTGTTTTGTCATCTGACCACAACATGTTCAATCTTTTAAAACACTGGTGTCTCTCATGAATCTCCATAAGGCATATACAGTATATGGAGATTCCAAACTCATTTGACTAGGAACTCCTTGTTCACTAAAGCATCCATCAGGCAACATGACCTACAGGACAGATTTTAGGAATCCCAAATCTGGTAAATGACTTAAACATAAGAACACTGGGTCCCAAGAAGTTAAGAGATTTGGCTGGAGTGACATGGTCACCTAAACACAGAGCCAGGACTAGAACCATCTGGAGTGCCCAATGTGTGGTTCACCACAGAACATTGCATGGCCCACGTTTTTCTCCTCCCCTTGCTGAAGCCAGTCTTCTTTAGACACTGATGGACTCAGGAAAATAACAATTGTACTTTTCTTACTTAACAGCAGCTGAACAAACCTCATGGCACCTCTGCCAAACCTTTCAAACAACAGACCCAGGACCATCTGCCTCTGGCCCTTCCCTCCACCTAAATTCAATAAACAACTACAATTTCAATTATAACAGGGACATTCTTTCCGAAAAAGGTACAGAGAAGCTCTTTGGTGATTAATAGCTGATTAATTTCTCCTGCCAAACATCTGTGAGCCTCATTAATTAGACAAAATGTTAAGTGGTGATCAGATGAGCCCTGAAAACACCAAACCTAAGAGAATTTTTCCGTCAGTGGGACTCACTACCCATTACACAGAACCCCAAGCTATGACTGGGACTTAGAGCTAATCCTCCTGAAAGAGGGCACAGCAAGGAACAAGAGGAGCACTAGAATCTGAGTCCTGAGGTCTGCATTCTAGATCCTTCTCTTCTTGGGCCCTCTGAATGTAGCCAGGAAAAGTCATGTACCTGTTTCACCACCTTCTGATGTTCAAAAAAAAAGGTAGAGGGAGGGGAGAATTGACCAGCTATAACCTAGACTCAAACACTCCTAAGTCATAAGCCATCAGCGGCTCCCTACTGCTCATTGAGCATGGCTCAGACTCTGTGGCCTGGTAGAGTCTTCTATAATCTGTCCTTATCTTTCCCTTGACTGTCATTCTCCCACACAGAACCCCCTTTCTTACCCGCACTGGACCTCTTGTTGCCCCGCTCCTGCCTCTTCCTCTCCTGCCCACCTAGAATGATTCTCCCAATCCCATCTTTCCCACATAGCCAACAAACCCACAACCATATCTCAAGAGTCAGACTCTACATTCTCCGTGAAACTTTACTGATCACACCTCTAGAAATTGATCTCTCCTTTCAGAAAATTCCCATACTTCTTGCCTGTACTTTTCACAGAACATTAGCAGGAACTACCTTAAAAGGCCACTAACTGTGCACATGTCTTGTTTTCCAGACCAAACTGTAATCTTTGGGACACCAAAGTCACTGTCTTCAACATTTTCCACCTGACACATTGGAGGCACCCAATGAGTGCTCAAAATCTTCCAGTTACCCCCGCGCCCGGCCCCCACCACCGCAACCACTGCCCTTATGGTCTTTAGGGTAAGGTCCCAACATCTGACCCTGGCCTGTGATCTCCTTCATAATGTGTCCCCTTCTTACTCCTGTCAATATCCACCCTCTCTTGCCTATACCGTATCTCTAACCATACCAATTTATTGAGATTTCCTCAGAGGGCCACCCTTCTATCTCTATTCTCCCCTATCCCATTTATCTACCTAGCAAGTTTAAGACTCAGCAACCCCCACACAGAAGTCTTCATTCCTGGCCTAGGTTAGGTCTCCATGCCTCCGTGCTTGCATAGCCCCTGTAACTCTGTCCTGGTATTTATGACACTTCCAGTTGACTTCTTTATATCCCCCACAACTTCCTTAAGAGTTTCTTGAAGACAGTGATTGCATCTCATTCATTGTGCTATCTCCAGGAGAGCACAGTACCTGAATGTAGCCAGTAGATGTGGTAGCTCACCTCCAAGATGGTCCCCAATAATCAGAGCCTCTAGGTGTTCATGCCATTGTGTAATCTCTCTCTTTGAGTGTGGGCTGGATTTTGTGACTCATTCCTAGTGACTTGAATCAGGTGGAAGTGACACCATGTGACCAAGAGTAGATTATAAAAGGCAGTATGGTAGCTCTCTCTTGTACTCTTGAATCACTTGCTCTAAGGAAAGCTAACTGCCATGTCCTGAGAAAGGCCCACAGAGTGAGGAACTGAAGCCTCCAGCCAACAGTCAACTGTGTGAAACTGGAAGAGGATCCTCTAGCCCGAGTGCAGCTCTACTGCAGGTGGCTGCACTCTACTGACACCTTAATTTCAGGCTTTATGAGAGACCAGGAGCCAGAACTACCCAACTAAGCCACTCCCAGACTTCTGACCCACACGAACTATGAGATAATAAATGTTTATTATTTTAAACTGTTAACTTTGAGGACTTGTTGCTCAGCATTAGGTAACTAATACATACTTTGGTACCTGGAAGTGGAGTTCAGCTGTAGAGAGCAGAAACTACAAATTTAGTTGGAGGAGATTTGGAGGAGAATGTGTGTGAGAGTTTAAAGTGCCTTGAACACACTGTTTGAAGAATTTGTACTTTGAGGAGGCTACTGGTGAGGAAAATGAGGGAACTTTTTTTGGAAAGTGGAGGAAAGGGGATTCTTGTTATGTTCGACAACACTGTCACCTGCAGTAATGTGGAAAGGAGAACAGGTAACCAATGAGATGGGTGACCTAGCTAAGGAGATTTTCAGCCAGAATGTTGAAGGTGCCACATAGTTTCTTTTTGCTGCTTACAGTACAATGTAAGAGAAAAGAGAGAAGCTAAAAGAAGAACAGTTCAAACAAAAAGTACCAAGACTTGCTGGTTTTGAATATTCCCAGCCTCTCCAGATGGCGAACGGTATCACAACAAAGAAATGGCTTCTCAGCAAAGATCAAATCAGGGCACCCAGGAATGCACGGCCTAAAGATGAAGCCAACAATATAACTACAAACTCTCTTGTTAAGACCTCAGATCCTAAAATAGGAATCCTTTGTTAAGACTAAGAGAACCTAAAAGATGAAGCCCTGTAGGCCAAGAGTATAGATGAGAGACTCTCGCACTGCCCTTCTTCGGTAACATTAACACCATAGCTCACGTGGAGAAACATCGTATTTTTAAAACATTTTTACCTACATTTCCCAAATTTGATTATCACAACTATAGAAGTTAGGCAGGTCAGGTATGACTGAACAACCAACCCAGAGAGATGGGTGATCTGTCTAGTATCTCATAACTGAGTCCTAAAAGAATCTAACTCCCAATCAAGTGTTCCTTCCACATCATCAAACTACATTTAGTAAACAGAACCTTGAAAGTACGTCTAGAAGTGTGGACAGCAGAAAAATTCCAAAGGCACTTATATACAGATATTTTAACATTTTGGTTTTAAACCATATTTTTCTTTTGAGCTGAAATCTGTACTATTTTTGTAACTTGTATCTGTCAGCTAATTTCTCATCACCCACCTCTTGGGTCCACATATGCTGTGACTGTTTTCACTTTGCTCAAACCCTGATGCAGAACAGCACGCTCTTGATATCCTCAAAGAGAAATCTACTCACATAAGCATTAGTGACCAATGCACATTTTACGGAAGTCTGTGCAAGAGGCAAAATATACCGCATCAAGCAATGTAAAAATTCCCATGGAGTATTTTTTTCTTTCCAAGCTTCCCTTAGATTTAATATTCAAAATAAAAAGAGGTAGGAAGAAGTACACTGTAGATATAGGTGTAAAAAGAAACTGCCCATGAGTGGCAATGGGTACACTGGAGTTCATTATCCTATTCTATTTTTTAATACGTTTCAAATTTTTGTGATAAAAAATTAAACAATATAGTAACCCCATCCACCCCTTTGGGATTTCTCTTCTCCTTTCTCCTTTTCTCCAATTCTCTCCCCTCAACATTCCGACACTTAAACTTCCTCCTCTCTCAGACATTCAGCTCTTCCCTCCTCCTCCTCCAGACTGGCCTACCAAACTAATCACTAAATTCAGCAAAACAAAAGACTCCCCACGTTATAGGACCCAACCTCCTTCCAAAGCAGTTTAGTGACCATCTTTTGTTACTTGAGCATACTTTGGGGGCTTAATCCCCAGCCAAAGTGGTTTATCAAAGTAATTCTCCCAATCGCACACAGTGCTTTCCCCCAGAATACCGGTGAATAAAATTTTCTCCATCTTGTTACACTTATTATTCTAAATTCCTTTGCACTTTGTTCAAAAGAAGCCAGTCATTGAAACTTGATTTTGAGAACCAAAGCTTGTATTCAACAACTTCTGAAAAGAGTAGTTAATTCTATTTGAGTTTCTCTCCATAGTCCCATTCAAAACAGGTTGTGTGTATCTAAGAATAAGTGGAGTCACCGCACAAGAGGTTTATTATCAGAGCTAAGCTTCGGGAAGCAACTCCCACTACTTAATGCTGAAAGGAAGGGAGAAAAAGGAGGAATAAAGGCTGCAATGAATAGAAGGAGGGGAATAAAAAGGAAGAAGGAAATGGATAAAAAGGAGGAAAGAAGGACAGAAACATTTGAACTGTTACCTATCACATCATACAACTCTCGCTGCTGTGCCAATTCACTGGAAGAAAAAATACTATCCATACAAATCAGAAAGTCAGCTTTGATATTTTTTCCCTTCCCAAAGCCTTTGTCCTTCTTTTAGTATAGTCATTTAGCCTATATTTTGGTTTCTACTTTTGTAGCATTTGTAATATTTTCACTGCCTCTTTTGGTTAAAAAAGATAAACTTAAAAAAAAATAAACTTAGTCCCAAGGATCCTGAAGACCTGTGACTCCTTGTTCTGCCTGCACATGTTTAAATCAGCCCTGAACCTATTTCTGTTGTTGTTGTTGTTAGTTTTTATTGAGCTCACCAGTTTTCTTGTTGCTGTACCTGCTGAGCAAAAAAGCCTGAGAAACAGAGAGACTGGTCCCTCCAAAAGGGACCAGGGGACAGATTGTGTCAACAATTCCCTTGCCCTGAAAGGAGCTGGCCTGACGAGTCCCATGTTGTCAAATGACAATTGTGACTCCTTGCATTTCAGGAGTCACGCACAAATGCTTCCATCTGAAGCCCTCTGGGTAATAGTAGCCTTTTGAGGTTATGATATCTCTGGATGGAATTCAATAAGAGAAATTCACTTTCAATTGAGCCCTTGGAACAGAGCCAGGCAAGCCTAACAATACAATATGCTTCCAAAGAAAATTGGACTTATCCTCATTTTTTTCTCTCTCCTTTTTCTTTCTGCCTCTAACCTTGTTCACACGTTACCTCTTCCCACTTCCACTCCCTTCTTCTATCAGGGGACAGCAGAACTTTTAAAAATAAAACCCAGCACTTAAATAGGAGCAGTTTGTATAGAATGACACAAGCTCCCACACACAATCCTGAGAATTCACTCTTTCCTCAGCTGACCTCTGCTACTTCTACCAGGAAAATGGCACAGAGCCACTGTGAAGGGGAGCCCAGGGATTATCACAACCAACAGTTTTCCATTACTTGTTCAAATAAAGAGTTCGACATTTTTTTCTTTCTATTTTTTTCCTTTTAAACTGAGAGGAGGTGAACTGTACAAAGCCTGCCCAACACCACAGCCTGACTGTTGGTTTTTTTCCCCCTCAATCTCTCTCTCCACCCCCCCTCTCTGCTTGGTTTATTCCTCATTTTGCCAAGATTTTTCTCTGAATAATTATTATTTCTTGGCCTGGAAAAGGTTGTAATTCTCTTTGTCTTTTGCATTTGATCATCCGAGTGGATTAATGTGGGTGTTAAATGGGTGGAAGAAGTCATTTTCTTTGTCAAATTCTCTTAATCATCCTTTTGATTTCACACTCTCATTCTCCCCACCCACACACATCCCTCCTGCCCCCCCCCCCCCCACCAACAGGAGAGAAAGAGAGAGAGAGAGAGAGGGTATGTTTCTTCTCACGTATTGTTTCCTTTTTGGAGAGCATTTCATTTGAAAGCCTGCGGTAAGTAGTTGTTTAAAAGAGAATGCTACACAAATATACAGCTTTGTATCAAGCAACTATGAGTGTGTGTGTTTGCACTTTTGCTACAACTGCAGCTTATAATTTGTTTCCCTGAAAATCTTCCTGGTTCTAATATCACAGCTCAAGGGGCTGACTTTGGGTTTTGTTTGTTTTTCTCTCAGATAAAGCATGGAGGAGGCAGCAATTAAAGTAATATTTAAACAACCACCAGTGAAGGCCAACTATCCCAAGCCCAAAGTATGTGATCTCTTGTCCTCTTGTGAGGATACAGCAATGTCTTCTGACCTCAGATCAGCACCTTTGACTGGACTCTTAAAGAAGTCGGTCCTACCAACCCGTAATCTGTGGACCCTCCCTCACCCACCCCATCCATCTACCCTGCATGGATTCTTATGGAACCATATTATGGTAATCAGTATTAAGATTTAGAGACTTCAAAGCTATCATGGGTGGGCAAATGGGAAGTGCTCCACAAACTTAAAAAGACACCATGGAGGGCTTGTTTCACTCTTTTTTTTTTTTAAGATTTTATTTATTTATTTGAAAGAGAGAGAGAGCACATGAGCAGGGGGAGGAGTAGAGGGAGAGGGACAAGCAGAGCACAGAGCCTGACACGGGGCTCAATCTCATGACCCTGAGATCATGACCTGAGCCAAAATCAAGAGCTGGACACCCAACAAACTGAGCCCCCCAGGCATCCCACTGGTCCACCTTTTCAATAGAGAGTAGCCTCAAGAGAAGAGCACCTGGGAGGTAAGCAGCCTAGGAGGGAAATTCAAAGACTCCTGACCAACTAGTATTAACAGAACTAAGAATTTGGTTGGTGTCTGGAATTTGCAGTCATTGAAATCAAGTGCATTTGAGGCTCTACCCTCTATTCACCCTCTTGTAACCCAAAGAGTTCCATGATGTTTCTAGAACCATCAGGTCTTTATTCTCATTCCCTAAAGATTCCTAACCTACTAAAAATGATAAACTCAGGAAGAGATTAGAGCTAGCATAGTCATTAAAGCTTTCCTACACCAAGCCCATCCACGAAGCTCCAAAAACTATAACATTCCAGGCACCAATAGGGGAATCACTATGTATAGTATAAAAAAAATCAATGCACACTGTTACCCACATGTGACCATATGGTCACCCAGCCATTAAGATAACTGATCATCACGATGGATCTCTTATCTGTCTAGCCAAAGATAGAAAATGGATTTACCTCAAGTACCAATTCTGATTGATTGGCAATGGCTATCTGAAAAGCTTTACTGAAAAAGATCCTGAAGTCACATCCAAACCTAGCAGGCAAGAATGCTGAGATCAATTAGCCATGTCCACCATGGATGACAGTGGTAACATAGATGCTGCCTATTAGCTGTTCCTGGCAAGGAGATTGCAAAGGCTAGAACAGAAGACATCAATATTTCAAATTCTACCAAGTGGAAAAGCCCTACATATTTCCAAACAGCAAGTGTTTCAACCATTTAAAATGTTACGTTTGGGGGCACCTGGGTGGCTCAGTTGGTTAGGCGTCTGCCTATGGCTCAGGTCACGATCCCAGGGTCCTGGGATTAAGTCCACATCAGGCTCCCTTTCAGCGGGGAGCCTGCTTCTCCCTCTCTCTCTCTGCCCCTCCCCCTGCTTGTGCTCTCTCTCTCTCTCTCTCTCTCTCTCTAGCTCATGCTCTCTCTCTCTCAAATAAACAAAATCTTAAAAAAAAATAAAATGTTATATTTGTCCCTAATAGCTACCATTTATTGAATATCTAGAGTGTGCCTGACACTGTATTATGATCAGTACTTACATTATTTCATTCCATCTTTATAATAACACTGCAAAGTAGGTATTATCTCCATCTTGAGCTAACAAAATATAGGTTCAGAAAGGTTAAATAACTTGCCCAAGGTCTCATAGACAATAAGTGGTAGAGCCAAGACTTGAATGAAGGTCTGCAGTGAAGTCCAAAGCCAAAGATCCCGCCATAAATCGTGCTGCCTCCTTTGGATTAGAAGACATGAAGGAAGAATCAGGGAGCGGGAATCCTTGGCAGTCTGCTGCCAAGTCTTAGAGCAAAGTCTTCAAACTGCCCATCATTCTTGTTGGCTCCTGACAGCTCCAGCTAATTGTCTGCCATTAGGCAGTTGAGATTTTTAATTACAGTTATATTCAGCTGAGCTGAAATTTCAGCTAATTATAATTGAAATTGAGGGCTAAAAGCAAGTTTCAAAAGTCATCCAGTAGTTTTCTTTGGGTATATATATATATGTCTATTTTGTTATGTTAAATAAGTAATACATATAAATGGTTTTAAAAATCAAATATTATATGAAATGACTTAAACTGAAAATCCATACCCCACCCCCACCCAGTCTTGCTTCCCAGAGGCAAATAATCTTAATCATTTCTACTTTTATTTCTCCTGGTGGTTCCAATCTCTATATAATAGATGTATGGCTCTATCTCTTGATTTATTATCTTTGGACATCATATACTGACTTCTGCCATGATAGATGAAAATTTAACTCACCTATACCACCTACACCTTCCTTTCCTTCCTCCTCCTCATCCTTTTAGTTACATCCCCATTTTCAGTTCTTCCACTCAATATCTGCAACTTTGAGTGGCATATTAGAGCCTCATTTCTTGTCCTGCCAACTATTCACAACTATTTCCTTCTTCCTCTCTTCCGCTACCAACCCTGTCAGCTATTCCTCTTATGCTTACATTATCTAGATAAATAATGTCTATATTCTCTTTGTAACCATAGTCAAGTTCTCCATGATTTATACGAGAGAATTCTAAAAGCTGAAAACCAAAGAGCAACATTACCTGCATCTATTCAAATGGATTCTCCTTCTTCACATTCCATCCACTGGTCAAAACCATGCCACAGGTGAGTTTGCTCTATAGATGGACCATCACTTTCTTGTACAGTTTTACTGTTGTTGCTCTTTTCCTGAAGTTTCTGATTCTCTTTTCCTCTTTTTTATGTTGTGTAACATTATAATAATATATATATTATATATATATAATACATATAATAATCCCACAATCTTCCAAGTTCTCAGTATATGATTTCATTTATAAGATCCCTTTTCCCCCCCATTGCCAAGACCTCTTTTACAGCATCCTGTCTATCCTCTCCAATCAGGACTAGTTTCTCCCTAAACCTAAGACCTGGCTGCCAGGCTGGGATTTCTGTTTGCTATTCTTCCAGGTTAGGGCCTTTTTCTCTTGTGGCTTCCTCTTTCTTATTTCACTCCCTTGATTTTTTTTCCTGAAACCCATTCTCTAGTAACTTCCTAAAACAGTGTTAATAGTCATAATCTTTTTGAGTCCTTTATTCTGACTTCAAACTTGATTGATAGATTAGCAAGATAGAGAATTTCAGAACTTTGGAAGTATTGCTCCATGTCTTCTAGTCTCCAGTGCTGCTATTGAGAAGGTTAAGGCCACAATGATTGCTATGGTCTGAATGTTTCTGTCCCCCCAGAATTCGTATGTTGAAATCCTAAAGCCCAATGTGATGATATTAGGAAGTAGGGCCTTTGAGAGGTACTTAGATCATGAGGGTGTAGCCCTCATGAATGGAATTAATGCCTTTAAAAAAGAGGCTCCAGAGAGCTTTCTAGCCCCCCATCAGGATATAATGACAAGGGCCAGTTACGAGACAGGAAGAGGACCTCACCAGAATCTGACCATGCCGGTACCTTGATCTTGGACTTCCAGCCTCTAGAACTGTAAGAAATAAATGTTTGTTGTTTAAAAGATACCCAGTTTCTGGTATTTTGTTATAGCAGCCTGAACAGACTAAAACACTGATTTTTGTTCCTTTCCAAGTTGCCTGCTTTTCCTCTTGCTTTCAAATTCTTTCTTTCTCTCCTCCCTTCCTTTCTTTCTTTCATTCTCTCTCTGTCTTTCTTTTTATTCTAAATTCTTAAAGGTTTCTTTCACTTTGTCTTCTAATTTTATATCAATTAATTTTGTTAGCAATCCTCTTTTATGTTTCACAAGATCTTTCCTTTTTTATCCTTTTTTTTCCTTTTTACAAAATTCTCTAGTTTTATGAGTGCAATATTTTCTCAAATCCCTCTGAGGGAACTAAATTTTTTTAAGTGCTCCTCTGTCTCGTGAATTACTTCCATTTCCTCCAGGCTCATTTTTATTTGTTTATTGTTAGCCATTCTCTTTCATGTTACAGCCTAAGCTCAAATGTTCTGATAATCCTCAGATATCTTTTCATAAAGGAAGTAAGAGAACAACTGATCAGGAGCTCTGTGAATAAAGCTTTGGCTTATCAACTGGTAGGCTTTGCTTCAAGCAAACAGGTGGAAAACCAGCCATTGTATCTTTTTTTTTACATTTTTCTTTTTTATTATTATTATTATGTTATGTTAATCACCACACATTACATCATTAGTTTTTGATGTAGTGTTCCATGATTCATTGTTTGTGCATAACACCCAGTGCTCCAAGCAGAACGTGCCCTCTTTAATACCCATCACCAGGCTAACCCATCCCTCCACCCCCCTCCCCTCTAGAACCCTCAGTTTGTTTCTTGGAGTCCACAGTCTCTCATGGTTCGTCTCCCCCTCCAATTTCCCCCCCTTCATTCGTCCCCTCCTGCTAGCTGCTGCTTCTTTTTTTTTTTTAACATATAATGTATTATTTGTTTCAGAGGTACAGGTCTGTGATTCAACAGTCTTACACAACTCACAGCCATTGTATCTTAAGACTCCTCACTGCCAGAACAAAGAGAGCTTTTCTCTGAGGTAGTATCCCTCACCCTAGTCCTCCCCCAAAGTTCAATTTCTTCAGAATATTCAGCTTGAGGACAAGAGCTATTGTGGGTTCCACAGGGAAGATAAAGGGGGTGGGTTCCATGGATCTTTAATTTGTCTTGTGTTTTCAACCCTACTTTCTACTCCCACCCTCTGGCATGCATGCTGTCTCCAAGGACAGAGCCTCCCTACCATTCTGTTGGGCAATGGATGTTCTCACTCTCTTTTATTAGCAAATTGTTTCTCCGTATGTTTTCTGCCTTCTACAGATTTGTTGAAAGATCTGAACCATTGCTATTCTCATATACATTTAGTCCTTTTAGTTTTTATGTTTTTATTTTTATAAATTCTGTACTATAATTTTAATGCCATCTGAAAGAGAGAGAATGTGTGTATGTATGTGTGTACGTCTGCCACTTTAAACTAAAGTCCATACAGTGGTTTTCAAGCAGTGCTCTATAAAGCCAAGCTTGTAGGGAGAAAGGCAGTAGAAAAAGTAAAGACAGGACACCAAAATAAAAGATGAGGTGAGGCCTTCCCACTTAAACAGAGCTCTCTGCTTTTATTTATTGTTCTTCTACAGATTCCACTTGATTATATCGTCCTACAAGAAAGAATCAGAGAATAATTCAAGACAAAATATAATCAAGTGCTGCTAATCTTTCCTGGGTGTCATTCCAGGCCTGCTGGTGTTTTGCAGTCTGTGGTCGCAGGGCTAAGACACCACGGTGACTGCTTCCGGTCCAGCTCTCCTTGGCTGGTCAGCACCCACGTCCTTCTCTACCTCCGCCATCGGCCGCGTGGTACAGCTGTTGGCTTTTTCACATTTCCGTTTATTGAGGTGCTTGGCGAGCCCTGGGGCTAATGTGGAACCTTCCCTAGAGGAATTACTGGAGTTAGCTGGGTGTGAATGTGGGTCAGAGGAAGTGTGAGTGGGTGGGCGGAGGAATGAACAAAATGGTGGCGTCTCTTTGGCTCAGACTCCTAGAATGCTTAACAAGACAGTTTTTGGAAGAACCTCATCTCACTAGAGTTACTTTTACTTTTTCACTTTTGTTATATATGTATTTATTAGATCATTTGAGTATTGGTACCTCTTATCAAAAGGGTCAATTTGGTGTTTTGCTGTTGAGATGGTTTTTGGATTCTTACAAATAACTATGAGTCCTAGATCTTGGCTTCCTTTGGGAAGTCAGTTGACTTCCATACACTATAATATACTGTGAACGTATTATTTTGTTACCTAATAAATCAGTGAATGAACATGCAAAAAAAAAAAAAAAAAAATATATATATATATATATAATCAAGTGCTAAACTAAGTACTCCAGAAAATGAGCTTTCAAATGTAGGCTAGAATAATTAGAGATGTGTATGTAAGAGGGGTAGAATTTGTAGAAAGCTCTGGGGCTAAGAAGGAACATTGGGGCCTGATTTTACAGGACTTTTTAAGCTGCGTTAGCAAGTCTGGGCCTTAACCTAAACATGAAGAAACAATTAGAAGGCTGAAAGCAAGGAAGTGAAAGGATTTGATATATGTTTTTGAAAGGTCATCCTGACTTCAGATGCATACAGATAATCAGCAGGTGGTCAAGGACTTTTCACATTTCCTCTCACATGATCCCTACCACACCCTATGGAGGTGGGAGAGGCAGGCATTATTGCTATTCCTAATCCACAGGTGAGGAAACAGGCTCAGAAAGATTATGTGATTTGTTTCAATTCACATCAGTAGTAAATGTCAAAGCCAAGCCAGGAATCTGCCTCTTTAAACTCCTTTTGTACAGGTGCTAAGGAACAATGGTGAACCAGTGGTGTTTGACCAGTCATAGTCACTGCCCAACCTGGAGGATCATCCCACCCTCCTAGCCCCATTCCCTGCACACCCAGGAGCTCTTACCGCTAATTAGCTCTCCAACTCTTTAGAGCTTTACTACCTAGTCACTCCAGGTAATTTAGAGTTCTGAAGGATAAATTGCAGAAAGTAGACAATAATGCAAACTCATCATCTACTATGTACCCTTTCTTCTCTTCCAAAATCCCTTTATGAATACTATATTGGGTTGAATAGTGTCCCCCCAAAACTACGTCCTCCTGGAACGTCAGAAAACAGACTTCTTTGGAAATATAGTCTTTGCAGATAAAATTAGGGTGAGTCCTAAATCCAATGATCTCATGCTTATCATAAAGCCATGTGAACACAGACACACAAGGAAAAAGACCGTGTGATAACAAAGAAAACAGAGTGATGCATCTACAAGCCAAAGAATGTCAAAGATTGCCAAGAGCCACCAGAAGCTAGGACTAGGCAGGGAAGGATTCCCATACAGGCGTCAGAGGGAGCATGGCCCTGCTAACACCTTGATTTCAGACTTCAAGCCTCCAGAACTATGAGAGAATGAATTCCTGTTGCTTTAAGCCACCCAGTGTGTGGTACTTTGTTATAGCTACCCTAGGAAACGAATACAAATTAAAAGCAAGGCAAAAATAAAAGGAAAAGAAGAAAATAATTAAATTTAAAATTATAAAACAGAGATTTAACAGAAATATTAAAAACTGAGTACTGGTTTAGGTGCAAGTCCAGATGTTTTCCTGGGTGCTAAGTTTGTAAAATAAGGATGATGCCAGCTGAAAACATGGGCTTTAAGAAAGAAGAGACTCTGCCAAGGTGAAGTTCAGAAAAACTGACTGTTGCCCCCATGAGGATATTCTTACACATGGGTTTCTTAGCCTCCACAGCACTGCTCCACACTATGGAAGCTACCATTTCCTAACTGTGTGCCCTCACTGTGCTAGGCATAAGAACACTACTGACTGGCAAATATTAAGCTCTTTATTACTATTTGTTGACCAATAGACTAACCCTGAGAGGCATGCATTAGGCTGATCAGGAAGCTATGGGCTGTCATGAAAAGCTTTTTGGCAGGTGATCTCTAAGGTCCCTTTCAGGGTTTGAGTGCTACAAATTCTCTGCTTCTATCTCTTAGCTAAGCCAGCACACAGTCAACTTCAAGAAAGGGCTTTCTTGGTCAATGAAATACTCTGTTTCCTGAGCTCCAGCTAAGCCCAGAAGTAAACACACTCTAGGGCAAAGTAAAACTCTTCTTTGTGCTGGCTTTTTGCCCATGTCAAGCTGAGTGAACAAAAGTCCAAAAGTGATTCATATTTGGCACTGGTACCGACCGAGACAGAAGGCATACATGCACATACTCACATCCTTCTCTCTCACACATGCATACCTCCAGCCATGTGCCTGTTACCAAGGCCTTACTGGCTCAGACCTGGCCCAACTGGTATCCTAATTGGTGAGAGAAGGTGGAAGGAAAGCAAGAGCCAACCTATTCACAGTTAACCACAAAGCTGGTAGATTTCCAAGATTAAACCCTTGGGACCACACTGCATTTAACCCCCCAAAATGAGCTCCTCAAGGTATCTGTCATAGCTGACCAAAAATAGAGCAAAGTTAGAAGCTCCCTGTAATCTAAAGGGAGAAAGAGGAGCACAAAATTGACTGGACTGAGAACCAGGATGGGGGCTAGAATCTACTCTACTGCCAGTTGCTAGCGTTGTGACCTTAGACAACTCACAGCCTCAAAAGACAAAGGATTGAGTCATCCATGGGGCAGCTCCACAATTCCTTATCTAATGTGCAAATCTCTCCACCATCTTTCCTCAATTCCCCGGACTCCCTACTGCTCTCACACTCCCCACACTGCTGTCCACACAAACTGGCGTTTGCACACTCTACCTTTGTCCAGGCTGTTCCCTCCCTCTGGAATGCCCTTCCCAGCCCAACCTTTCAGTGTTCAAATCCAACCCTCCCTTCAAGGGCAAATCCAAAGGATGCTACAAAGTTTTTCTGAATCCTTTCAGTTTGAAATAATCTCCTTCAGCTATTATAGCACTCTACTTATGATGAAATTTGACTCTTTCTCACATTTTAGTTATTTGGGGTATTTATTAACATCTCCTTCCATTAGTCTGTGAACTTCTAGAAGGCACATTCTGCACCTGGTTCATTTTTGAATCCCCTGTCACTCCTAGCACATGCTCAGAAAGTCTTACGGAAGTTGCCCAAGGACACAGAACTCATTAGTTATAGTGGTCACTGTGGCTCTTATTTCATTTTCATCTGGGTCCAGAATCCCAGGTAGCTAATAAAATTGGTTGATGAAAATAATGCCATGTCATGTGACAAACAGAAATTTGCATGCATATTACAAACTTTGGGATGCATTAATGATATTTTTAAAAAGACAACTGAAAGAAAAACCCCATCCTTTAGTTGCCTGGTTGAGCCTACTTCTGGAGAGCAGATATGATAGGTATGACCACTATCATCAAAGGACCCTAAATACTTCAGCCCAAGCAGGTGTACCAGGGTTGGGCCTGGGGTCTAGAATCCGTGTATACTCCTCAGAAAGACATTTGTAGGTTGCTTTGAAAGCCGACTGTGGTGAGGAGAAGGAAATATTTGCTAAGCAGCAGTTTAAAACAAAATATGCTCCTCCTCCCAATGCACCCCTTATCCATGCAGCCTGACCTCGGGCTGGAGGATTAGAACACTTCTTGAAGAATAATGGATCTGTTTGCCTTCAGAGTCCTAACCTGTTTCTTCTAATTAAGACAAACATTATACTAACATGAAGAAGTGAGAAAAGTGAGAAGGTTTTGAAAAATGAAGCACTTTTGTAAATTACCTAATCCTATTTGTTTTTTTCCCAGGTGTTACCAGCCATTCCTACTTGAAGCTTGACATTGGCAAACACCATCTATTTGTCCTCTAATGGCAGACTGAAATTATTTTTAAGGCCATCTTTGTGATTAAAAGCCCAAGAAATAGCCATAAATTACCAGGCAGAGCCATCTATTTAAAAATACCATAAATAATCATAAACATTATATATAACTATAAATAAATATCACAGTGTTCACCCTTTTCTAGCAATCAGACAAAGCCAGATAGGAGGCTGAGCGGCCCCCTTCTGCTGACCCTAACCTGCCTGGCAAACAAAACCTTCTACTCCTACTGGAGGAGCCTGGCTTCTCTCTCTAGCTGCCTGAGAAAAATTGACTCAGCATGCGATCCCATCTTAATGCTTACACATTAAATGTTGGTAGTCAAACACCATTAACCATTCCCACAGGATCTAACATTGATTTGCATCTTGGGATTTCTAGTATTTAAGAGTCCCACTCTGACACCAGACAGTGGAACCAGATGGCTTCCTAGCTTCAGCATTCACCAGCAAAGCCACTTAAAAGAAAGTTACTAAAATTCTTTTAGCCTCAGTTTCTTTATGTGTAAATAGGAACAATAACAGTGACTCCACCATAGGATTAAGTTAAGGAATAAATTAGATTATAAATGCAATATAAAACTTAGAAGAGTGCTTGGCAGATAAGGACCAATCAAAAAAATGTTCCTGTTTTTATTCCTCAAAAGTACTTCTTGTTCAAAATGAAACTTGACCAGCTTTGCCTTGTTTTATATAGCTTAGAAAACAAATGTGAGCAGAGGAGGATGTACACACACACAAAATGGATATTACGTACTAACAATGTAGTTCTTGGCAACATCTGGCTGCGAGCAACTATGAGACCATCATGTTACAGTACATGGGCTGCATTCACCCCAAAGGTACAGCTGCAACAAGACTTGAATGCAAGTTATTTATTTGGGGGAGTGAGCTCAGAAAGAAGTTGGAGGCAAGAAAAAAGAAATAGGGAAAGAGGAAAGAGCCACCATAGGGATGCATTATTGAGTTGGCCACCATGATTTGAGACTAGGAACTGGATCCCACTGGACCATATGTGATGCTCATGTTGTTCAAGGAAGAAGAGATAATGCATTGATCCATCAGCTCTTATTGCCATTTGTCAAGGGTTGTCCCATGGGGCATAACCTTCTGTACAATTTCAGGTTGCACATTAATGAGTCTCAAGCAATTCCTAAAGAAACCCCATTGTAGGTGCTTTGGGAAACAAGCTATCAGCTTGACCTCTAGAGGAGGTAGAGACTGAAGTCAGCCATGTAGACAACCAACCATGTCTACATAATGGAGCCCCAAATAAAGGCTCCGGACACTAAGGCTCAGGTGGGCTGACCTGGTTAGCAATACTCCATTTGTTTCGTCCCACATTGTTGTTGGTGAAACCTGTGCTGTCCACAATTCCTCTGGGAGAGGACAACAGGAAGCTCCACATGTAAAAAATCTTCCTGGACTCTGCACTATAGGTCTCTGTCCTTGGATGATTTTGATCTGTATCTTTTCACTGTAATAAACCATAACCATAAGCATAACAGCTTTCCATGAGTTTTATGAGTGTTCTAATGAATTATTAAACCTGAGGATGGTCTTGGAGACCCCCAAACTCTGCAGTTGTTATCAAATGTGAGGGTGGTCTGATGGAATTTTGCATTTCCCTACTTTGATTAGTCATTGGATATGTTCTGTGTTATTCCTGGAAGGATGGTAACTTAAGTGTGGTTTTCTTCTACCAAGGCAAACCCAGGAGGCGGCTGGAAGTGGGGGGTTTTCTGCTAGTAACACGCTCATAAACTGGAGAATGAAGTTCTTCATTCCTAAAGACTATGGCAAGTGAGACCGGCTTTAGTCATCGGATGATATAAGACTAGATTAACATTACTTTGAAAGAAAGGAAGAAGATTCGCACGGCCACTAAAGGGGGAGGGCACCTCATGGAATGTGGAGAACACTGTATTACTCTCATTTTTTTGATACTAGAAAATGACATGCTTGTTTCATAGAAAGAAATTATGTCATTGTGTATCAAACCACGATTTTCTATGACTATTCTCACCTAGTGGAGTTAGTCACTCAATGCTGATTTCTAATAACAATGGACGGGGTGCCTAGGTGGCTCAGTTGGTTAAGTGCCTGCCTTTAGCTCAGGTTATGATCTCAGGGTCCTGGGATCAAGCCCCATGTTGAGCTCCCTGCTCAACAGGGAGTCTGCTTCTCCATCTGCCCCACCCCCTGTTCATGCTCTCTCTCTCTCAATCAAATAAATAAATAAAATCTTAAAAAAAAAAATGACCAAAGCATGATTATAATCAGCATCCAGAGCCCCTTGGTGGAGACCCTCTCAGCAAGTATCCACATAGTGACTTTAACAATTCTCTGAAAATTTGAAACCTAATAGAAAAATTAGAAGCCAAAACCATACCATGCCTGTATGGCATTTTGTCTACGAGGTGGAAAGTCCTCTTTGTAATTTACATAATGCTGAAGAGGGACAAAGAAATAATCTGAAGCCATGGATAGGTGTTCAAGATTGCATTAGCCTCACAAGAACACAATTCTAAGAGTAAACACCAATCAGCTGTAATAAGTAATGACCATCAAATACACACCCAATTCCAAGCCAATTTTGTTAAAGCCTTCTGCTATGGGTCTATGGCCACTGACCAAAGTATACAGCAGCTATTAAAGCTCTAATGAAGATTTTAAAAGGTCATCAAGTTTTCACTGGCCTTCGCTATCTCTGACCACTGCCCCACTCCAAAGTTGTAATGACATCTTCGGAGGAAGAGTTTCCACAACTTTCTTTGGTAATCATTTCCTATGTTATTTAGCCCTGAAATCTGAGTGAAAAAACTTAAGACATTCCCTTCTGCATACTGCCAATGAAAATAGATGTGGGTTATTCTGCTCTGGTCTGAATTTTAAGTTTTCAGTAAATATGAAATTTCTTCTTCTCTTTCTTTTTACCCCTTTAGACACTTGGCAAGCAGTCATATTAATATTCCACTAACCCTAGCAAAGTAAATAGCAGCTACTTTCACTGATGGCTCTCCTAGATCAAATGATTTAGCATGGCTGCACAAAAGAGCCGGGTTTCAACTCAGGAACCACAATGCAATGGATCTATGCCAAAATCTAAATTCTTTTCCAGAAAGGACTCTGGTAAAAAAAAAAAAAAGGTCTTCCCCCAGAACAAATCCATTCATAAGTCCTGAATAGAGTGAACACTAAGTCTACAATTGAAGTACAGCCTTCTGTTTCAAAACTAAGTGCAAGATAGCGATCTTTTTCCCTAACTAAAGTTAATTCAATTCTCTTCCATCTTTCTTTATCATGACAGATGGAAGCTTAAATACAAGATTTGGGATTTAACGCTCATCTTAAGCTGAACCATTTCATAGCATTAAAAGGTATTCCAGTCATCACTATAATTACTATACATGCAAAATAGATTACAGTAATGCAAAGCTGAACTTGAATTTCAGAAGATAAAAGCAAAAGAAACAAGAATTCTTAATCACCTTTTAATACTCAAAAACAAGCTATAGGATCATCTATTTCTCAGGTCTACAAATATATCTGCCTATGGTAAGCAGGCAAAAGGGGGAGAGGGCCAGTAAGCAATCAGGAGTGCTCTACCACTCTAACACTGGAGAGCAAAGACCCACATGGAGGAGATAGCTGCTATTCAGAAACATAGGACTGTTTTCTTACCTAGTGTTTCCAGATCATCTGGTTTTCCCAGAGAAGCTGGAAATACGGGACTCATGTAAAATTTAATCATTTTTAAAACTCAAAATTCTCAGCCAAACAAACCCCTTCTGAATGCCAGATCTAGCTCGTTCATCACCAGTGTATGACCCCTCAATTAGAAATAGATGAGATTCTGGTCATTAGGCAGAAGGCAGTTTAGTCAATACCCAAGATCCCTTCCAACTCTGCAAAATACTACTGTACAAGAAATCACTGCAAGTTTAGTGATATAAAACAATAAGGCTCTTACTATGCTCGGGATGCTATGGTCAGAAATTTAGATGAGAAATAATGAGGATAGTATGCCTGTGTGCCATAGCATTTAGGCTTCAACTAGAAAGACTCAAATACCTAGGGGTAATTGAATGATAGAGGCTGGAATCATCTAGAGCTTATTCAATTTCATGTCTAGTACCTGGACTGGGATGTCTCAAAGACTGGGCTTAGCCGAAAATTGTCAACTCTAGCTTCCATGCTCCAAATGCCAATACATATGACCACTCCATGTGTTTTGGGCTTCCACATACCATGGTGGCATCTGGATAGTAGGCTTCTTACCTACTGGTTTAGGAGCAAAAGTCCCAGCAACAAGGCAGAAGTTCATGGCCTTCTGTGATCCAACTTCAAAAGTCATATACTATCACTTTCATCATATTCCTTTTGTTGAAGCAGTCACATGTTCACCCAGATTCAAAAGGGACAGGACATGGGGCACCTGGATGGCTCAGTTAAGTGGCCAACTCTTGATTTGGGGGCTTGGGTCATGATCTCAAGGCCTTGGGATTGAGCCCCGTGTCAGGCTCAGTGGGGAGTCTGCTTCAGGACTCTCTCTCTCCCTCTGCCCCTCCCCCTGCTTGCTCTCTCTCTCTTTCTCAAATAAATAAATAAATCTTTCAAAGGAAGGGAAAAAAAATAAAGGGAGAGGACAGAGGCCCAACCTCTCTATCTGAAGAGTCAAAATATTTGCAGCCATTTCTTTTAAAACCACCAGAGATAGAAAAAGCTCATGTTCAGATGTCAGAAAGATCTGGCTCCAAATCCTGGCTCTACTTTTTATAGAGTGACATTGAGCAAATTATTTAAGATCATTGATCCCCAACTTCCTTAACAAATTACAAAAGTATGTGACGCCCATGACATATTGGGAGTGTTCAATGAATGGTAACTATTATTTCCATTTTTATCATATTGCAGAAGATGATAAGGAGCTCCATGTAGCTTTATGAACTTATTACAGGGTCAGTGATTGATCTCACAGGCATTTCACTTACTGACAACACACCCTGGGTGTCTAAGTTGATACAAGGAAGGTAACCTGCAAACAAATCATGACCCAACCAGAACAAAAAATTCTCATACCAGTCTCATGATGGTATAAGCTTTGACTCACTCAAAATATTCTAGTCTCATGATGATGCTAGTTTTGACCTGCTCAAAATATTGAGCAAAAGAACACCCTTTGAAAATGGCTCCCTTCTCTGGAGTCTCAAAACAAAACAAAAACAGAACACAAAAAACACCCAATAGCTATAGGTTTTAGGAGAGAGAAGCAGCAAGAAATACTGTGTGGGCCAGTAAGGAGGGAAATGATCCTGCAGTGCTCGTCTGCCTTAAGTTGAAGGAGCCTCTTACTACCACACGTATTATAAATAATATAATCGCCTCTGTGCAATCGGACAGTGCTAATGGAGCCAGTGAAGCCCACAGTATATAATATTTATTTGAAAGAGAAAATGATTTCATTTTCATTTTATTTCTGGTACAGCAAAGCATTCGAGTAGCACACGATGAGGCTTTCAATTACATGTTTAATTCATTCAGATGATTTGTGCACAGCAAGGAGATCTTAATCCCAGAGATTCTTAGTAAGAATGTCATTATGTTAATATAGTTCTCATAGGCTTCTTGCTTTGGATTCTACTTAACACCATTGCACAGACTGAGCTGTAGAGGCATAATGCCCACCAAATCCCTAGCAAGCAATAGTAAAGCTTTCCTCTGCTATGTCAGTTCCTCAGACATGGCTTCTCACGCCTCCCAGGCCAGACCAGCTCCCATGCTGAACATAAACTAGGATCTTGGATCTCTCATATATGCAATTAAATAGTCACTGGTGTAATTATTTGTAATTGTCTAGGTCCCAGACTAGAATTAAAATTCCATGCAGTCAAAGACCACATCTTACTTATCTCAGTGCCCAAAAAATGCCCAGCTCACGATAAGTGTTTAATACAAATTGGTAAGTAGTATGCAATACAGGCAGGATTGTTTATTCTGGTAAGATGGAGTATATACATAAAATGTAATATTCTGAAACAACTATCATTAATGCTGTAGCATGCATAGTTATTGATATGAAAAGGAATCTATGGATTTGTTTTCTAAATCAAGTTATAAAATCTTAAATACAGTAGGTAGTAGAATGTGGTGCTTACAAGTGTTAGATGAATGTGGGCAAGGGACTTACCCTCAGTGAGCATCAGTTCCTCATCTGTAAAAAAAAGGACTAATAATAATCCCAAGTACGAGGTCTATTAGAAATATTGTGTGAGAAAATTAATTCAATAAAATAATGTAAAAATACAATAATTAATTTAAAATATCAACAAAGTGCATGATAAATATTAGCTACATTGAAGACAACAATCCCATTTTAAGGAGAAAAGTACACTTCTGTGTAAACATAAAAAACCCAAACTATTCACATCAAATTGTTAACATGAGTATGTTGGTGGAATTTTAGATTTTTTTTTTAATTTTCTTATATTTTTTCTTTTCATATTGTTCTCTATTTTCTAGACAATAAGGCCATTTTCATTGTGAGAAGGGGGATAATAACTTAGTTTTCTTCTAGAGCACTAGCTGCCTGACCGTTTATTATAAAGCAAAATATCTTGGAGATGGCTTGTCCAAAAAAATGGTCGCAGACTTATTTGAGAGAAGAAGATCAAATGAAAGTTTAAAATGACTACCTGGATGGGCACCTGGGTGGCTCAGTCGGTTGGGCGACTACCTTTGGCTCAAGTCATGATCCTGGAGTCCTGGGATGGAGCCCCACGTCGGGCTCCCTGCTCAGCGGGGAGTCTGCTTCTCCTTCTGACCCTCCCCCTTCTCATGCTCTCTCTCTATCTCATTCTATCTCTCAAATAAATAAAATTTTTAAAAAAACAAATAAATAAAATGACTACCTGGAGAAAAGTGTTTACCTGGTCTCATTCTCTAAATTCCACTGAACTGACAAAGAAAATGTGTAAAAAATAAATAAATTTTAGTAGAGCTGAAAAACCAAGAGTTTCCACTAACATACCAGAACTTTGAGAATTTCCTAGAAAAAGCAGGAGGAAACAGATCTAAAGAATCTGCAATTCCACAAAGACAAGTGAGAAGCCCTCCAATAAAGAGCTCTAAAACAACCCTAGGAAAAGAGGCAGTAAGGGCAGAAGGAGGAATTGGTGGTAGGCTTATCACTGATTCAAAAGAATAGAAGAACTATGTCCATGACCTGGTAGAGGGCCCCAGGAGAGTTTAACCTCAAATGCAGCTCTGCGATATGGGAATTTTGATACAGGGGACTCTCAAAGTAGATACTGGGACTGGGACAAAGTAATCTCCCCAGTAACTTTGGGCTACCTCAAGGGAAGAAACAAACTTTCATCAGAAAACAAAATACTGGTTACTCTAAAGGAAAGTCTACCCTACCAGGACCCATAACTGCTCTTCACTCCAGAACCACCACCAACACCTCCAACCAGAACTACAGTTATTGCCAAGGGGAACAGGGATTTCTGTTTGCACTGGAAAAACATATCTGAGCTATCAGTTCTGTTCATTTATATACACTTGTGTAAAAATACGAAGTCACAAAGTGTTGTCAAACATGCAATAGAAATGAATTGCTGGGGCGCCTGGGTGGCTCAGTCAGTAAAGTGTCCGACTCTTGATTTCGGCTCAGGTCATGATTTCAGGGTCATGAGATCAAACCCTGTGTTGCATCCTGCGGAGTCTACTTGAGATTCTCTCTCTCCCTCACCCTCTGCCCCTCCCCCAACCAAATAAATAAATAAATAAATCTTTTTAAAAAAGAAATGGGTTGCTAACAGAATGAAGGGAAGGAAGAAATAAAGGAAGGAGGGAGAGAGGGAAGGAAGTGGAATAAAGAAAACAAAAGGACAGTTTCAGCATGTCTGAAGAAATTTCTGACCTCCAGAGATTGATAAAATTCTTAACAATCACTGGGGGGCTGGGGAACAGGCTACATTCAAAAGAACAAGAATCCACCTGGCATAAGGCTTCTCCTCTACAACTGGGATCTAGAACACAATGAAGCAATGTCTTCAATGTTCTTATGAAATACCATTATGAACCAAAAACTCTACTCTAGATTCAACTACCTTTTAAATGTCAGGGCAAAATAAAGACATTTTCAGATACATGAGTACTCAAATGTTTTAAAACTTAGAAAACTTTTCTGAACAAATTATATGAATATATACAATTTTTTTGTAATTCTAATATTTACTTAGTACACTGTAATTTAAAACATTGCATACGTTACACAGAATCTCAGTTCAGGCATTGCAAATAAATACAGTTTGAATTTTAACAAAACTTTTTTTTAGAAAAATTTTTTTGATTAATTTTATTTTGTTAGTCACCATACATTACATCATCAGTTTTTGATGTAGTGTTCCATGATTTACTGTTCGTGTATAACACCCAGTGCTCCACGCAGAACATGCCCTCCTTAATACCCATCACCAGGCTAACCCATCCGCCCACCCCCCTCCCCTCTAGAACCCTCAGTTTGCTTCTCAGAGTCCATAGTCTCTCATGGTTCGTCTCCCTCTCCGATTCCCACACCCCTTCATTTTCCCCTTCCTACTATCTTTTTTTTTTAACATATAATGTATTATTTGTTTCAGAGGTACAGGTCTGTGATTCATCAGTCTTACACAATTCACAGCGCTCACCATAGTACACACCCTCTCCAATGTCTATCACCCAGCACCCCCATCCCTCCCACCCACCACCACTCCCGCAACCCTCAGTTTGTTTCCTGAGATTAAGAGTGTTTTATGGTTTGTCTCCCTCTCTGGTTTCATCTTGTTTCATTTTTTTCCTATCGTTCCCTATGATCCTCTGTCTTGTTTCTCAAATTCCTCAGAATATATACAATATTAAAATGGAAAATGAATCTAAAAAAGAGAAGGCATTGTTTTAAAAAACAGTTGTGAGTAAAGATAAATTATAAATGTATAGTTAAGGCTAAATAAACTTAAATAACATAGCTGTTAACCTTAAACAATTTTTAAGAAAGAATTGGAAGTTGCACACCAGTTTTTAAATGCTTAGCTTGAAAGTGGCACTGCTAAGAGCCCACTGGTCAGAACTAGTTCACAGCCACGTCTAACTACCAAGGGTCTGAGAAACAGGAGAGTGCATGAATATTAGATTAGATTAATATGATATGTAGTCACCATGGTTCATAATAATTTCTTTTTAGTTCATAATTTTATCTTCCCAGTGGACTGTATCTTTGAACAACATGTTATATTCCTCTTTAACCATAAAATGGTTTTCACATTGGAATCTACTTTCCTAGAAATTAATATTGTCTCTTCTATCTTTTTGGGGTTATAAATTATCTGGTATAACTTTATCCATCCCTTTATTTTCAATCTTTCTGTGTCATTTCATTTGTTGTCTCTTGTAAATATCAAATAACTGGAATTCATCCTCTAACTCAAGGTAAGTTCTACCACTTTATAAGTTATTTTAATCTAACCATCTTTATTTTTTGTTTTTTTTTAATTGAAATATAATCAACATACAGTGTTATATTAGTTTCAGGTGTACAATATAGTGATTCAACAATTCTATACATTACTCAGTGCTCACCATGATAAACACAGTCACCATCTGTCACTAAATACTACTACATTATTGACTATATTCCCTATGCTGTACTTTTCATCCATGTGACCTATTTATATTATAACTGGAAGTTTGTACCTCTTAATCTCCTTTATCTATTTCACCCTCCTCCCCTCTGGCAACCACCAATTTGTTCTCTATGTTTAAGAGTCTGGTTTTTGTTTGTTTCTTGTTCATTTGTTTTGTTTTTTAGATTTCACATATAAGTGAAATCATATGATATTTGTCTTTCTCTGTCTGACTTATTGCATTTAACATAATACCCTCTAGTCCATCCATGTTGCAAATGGCAAGATCTCATTCTTTTCTATGGCTGAATAATATTCCATTGTATATATAGACCAGTTCTTTTTATTTTATTTTATTATATTATATTTTTGTTAGTCACCATACATTACATCATTAGTTTTGAATGTAGTGTTCCATGATTCATTGTTTGTGTATAACACCTAGTGCTCCATGCAATACATGCCCTCCTTAATACCCATCACTGGGCTAACCCATCCCCCCAAACCCCTCCCCTATGAAACCCTCAGTTTGTTTCCCATAGTCCATAGTCTCTCACAGTTCTAGACCACATCTTCTTTATCCATTCATTTATCAATGGACATTTGGATCACTTCCATATTTTTGCTATTGTAAATAGCAATAAGCATAGGGGTGCATATATCTTTTCAAATTAGCATTTTTATTTTCTTTGGGTAAATACCCAGTGGTGGAATTACTAGATCATATGGTATTTCTATATTTAATCTTTGAGAAACCTCCATACTGTTTTCCACAGTGATTGAAACAATTTATATTCCCATCTACAGTGCACAGGGTTCCCTTTTTTCCACATCCTGGCCAACACTTGTTATTTTTGTCTTCTTGGTTGATATTTGATAATTGATAATGGCTCCAGCATTATTCTGGAGGTTCTAGTTAATGCAATTAGGTAAGAAAAGTGAATAAAATTCAATATTGGAGGAAAAGAGATAAAACTTTCATTATTGTCAGATGACACGATTATCTGTTTTTTAAAAAGCAAAGAAAATAAACCAAAACACAGAGAATCAATAAGAAGATTCAGTAAGTGGACGCCTGGGTGGCTCAGTTGGTTAAGTGACTGCCTTCGGCTCAGGTCATGATCCTGGAGTCCCAGGAACAAGTCCTGCATCAGGCTCCCTGCTCAGCGGGGAGTCTGCTTCTCCCTCTGACCCTCTTCCCTCTCGTGCTCTCTCTCTCTCATTCTCTCTCTCTCAAATAAATAAATAAAATCTTTAAAAAAAAAAAAGGAGATTCAGTAAGTAGCCAATTACAAAATCAATATATAGAAAATCAATAGTTTCACAATCCCCCCTAAAAAAACCTTATAGAAATTGCAATGAAATTTTAAGATACCCAGAGGAACAAAAACTATGAAATGCCTAGAAATAACCAAATAAAGAGATACATAAATCTTATTTCATTTTTATTTTTTATTTTATTTCATAAATCTTATTTAAAAAAAAAAACTATTTTAGTGAAGTACTAAAAAAAAATTTCCCAAATGAATGAGATGACTAAATTTTGTAAAATATCAACTCTCTCACAGTTAATTTATAAACTCAGAGAAATGCCAGTCAGAGTATCAACAGGATTTTTTATGGAACTTGAGAAACTGAATCTAAAGTTCACATAGAAAAGCAAGTGCACAAAAAATATCCAGGGTAGGGGCACCTGAGTGGCTTCGTTGGTTAAGCAGCTGCCTTTGGCTCAGGTCATGATCCCAGGGTCCTGGGATCGAGCCCCACATCCATCTCCCTGCTCAGCAGGGAGTCTGCTTCTCCCTCTCCCTCTGCCTGCCACTCTGTCTACTTTTGCTCTCGCTCTAGTTCTCTGTCAAATAAATAAATAAGATCTTAAAAAAATATATATCCAGGGTAAAAAATGACGGTATTTTACAGGGTGATTTTGGCATGATACTAAACAATGAAATAGAGTAGACAGTTTCAGAAACCAAATGCAAATTTAGTATATGACAAAGAAAGAAAGAACTGAACAATAAATGATGTCAGGACAAATGGCTATCCATTCAGAAAAAAAGGTATAAAATTAGATTCTTATACTATGTGCAAGACAAACCAGGGTTAAAGATCTAAATACTAAAAAGTTATCAGAAGTTTAAGATAATAACTTTATAAACTTAGAGAATGTTTTTCTAAACAAAACACAAGATATATAAAACATGAAAGGAAAGGTTACTGATTTGACGACTCACAAATTTAAAACATCTCTAAGGCAAACAGCACCATAAACAAACTTCAAAGAAAAGCAATAAACCAAGAGGAGATATCTGCACCATCATAAAGTTACTACCCATTCAGAAACAGTGCCTACAAATCAGTAAGGACAATTTCTTTCTTGAAAAAGGAAATTGATACAATTAGGCAATTTAACAGAAGAAACAGAAATGTCAGATAACACAAGAAAGCATAGTCAAACTTCCTAGGAACCGTGGAAAGAAATATTGAAGCAATATAATAATACCAATTGTCATCTCTCAGATTGGCAAAATTTTTAAAGATTGACAATATTTATTTATGGAAAGAATGTGACAAAATGGACAAACATATCTTGTGGGTAAAACATAACTCATTATATGTTTTTTGGTGGCCACCGTGACAGTATCTAGTGAATTGTGCAGACACTGGGCTCTTCCAGTTCAGAAAACAGATCTTAAAAAAACACTCATAGTATGGTCCAAGTCAAGCCACAAGGACTGGAATATCCACTGATCCTTGTTCAGTTGGATTCACTCTAATGTGCATTACTTAGAGAATAGTTATGCTCCTTGGGCTGTGATTCAGTCACTAAGACAATGGAGGTAGAGCCCTGCACAACTCCTGATACATATTAGGTACTCAAAAACATCATCTATTATCATTATTCTTTTAAACTTCCATTAATATAATGCAAGAAAAAAATCTTTTTATTTTATTTTATTTATTTATTTGACAGAGAGATAGAGAGCACAAGTAGGCAGAGTGGCAGGCAGAGGGAGAAGGAGAAGCAGGCCCTCCGCTGAGCAGGGAGGCGGACATGGGGCTCGATCCCAGGACCCCAGGATCATGACTTGAGCTGAAGGCAGACGCTTAACAACTGAGCCACCCAGGTGCCCTGCAAGAAAAAATCTTCTTCAGTAATTCATCTTATTTATGTCTTAACCTACTGTGGGTCATCCAATCTCTGCCATGCTAGATGCCATAAAGCCATACAGTTTGGGTGGATTTTTTAGAATCTAACTTTTTATTTTTAAATAATTATAGACTCACAAGAAGTTGTAAAAATAGTACAGGGAGGTTCTGTGTATCCGTCATCCAGCTTCTCCTGACATCTTGTATATTGATAGCACATTAGCAAAACCAAGAAATCAACATTGGCACCATACAATGAACCAAATAACAGACCTTCCTCAAATTTCACCTATTTTTGCATGGACTCTTTTTCTGGGGGGGTATGTCCTTGAATAATCCTGTGACATTTTACCCCACGTGTAAACTTGTGTAAACACTACCACTATTAAGAAAAAACTGTTCCATCATCAAAAAAAAAAAATACCCTATGCTATTCCCTTATAGTCATACCCTTCCTCCCTTACCCAATCCCTGGCAAACACTGATCTACTCCCCATCTATATAATTTTGTCATTTGAGAATGTTATACAAATGGAATAATATGGTATGTAACCTTTTGAGATAAGCTATGCAGTTCTACACCCATGAGAAATTGGCCTTACAACCTGACCCTGGATTTTTTGACTAAGGAGAATGTCTTGACCAGATTTTTACTGAGGAGAATTAATTCCATCTTCAGGTCACTTAGAGTGTTTCATTTCTGAGGAAATCTGAGAATCTAATGAAAGTCTAAAAATAAAACGTTTAGCCACTAGAATTCACCAAGACACTGGAAGGTGTCCATGAGGTATCCTGAATGGGAGGGAGGGAGGAGGAGCAGGTAATAACCCTGGAACTAGACCCTTTAAGATACTTGGGGGTCCAGATGTGAACTCCATAATTAATGGCAAGAATGTTCAGTTGCTACCCATGCTGGAAATTAACAAACTTGAAAGAGATTTGTCTATAAATGATAGAAATGAGTTTCAAATACTTTTATCAATTCTTCCCACCCATAACTGACCAAAAAAGGAGACTGTTTGCAAATTGTACAGCGTGCCAGGAAAACAGTCTGAAAACCCTTTCAATCAGATATTTTGGAAGGCGTTTGTCTAAAAACAACCTTTGCCAAGTTTCCAGGCTGTTCCTTTGTAAGCTCATTTTTGAAGATTCATCGAAAAGTAGGAACTGGAAGGAGAAACATGTTTTATTTTATGATACAATGAAGACCTTTGTCTAACAAATAGATGTGATAATATCACTGTGTTGGATACACTATCCCGTTCTCCAAAGTGGTTGTGGCTGCTTTTTAAATTTTTGCACCTTCAGTCTGCTTGAGAGCACTAAAAGAATGGTGCTAAAAGCCTCTTTTCAGACACTTCAGGGGCGTTCTTTTGTTTGAATTTACTTCCTCTTTCCCACTCCATCCCTGGCACCAAAAGAGCCTTACAAATCAGTTCAGACTGGCAGGAGAGATGAAGTCAGCAGGGACTGTGCCAACTTCCTCTCTCAGCTCTGTCTATCCCGGCCTTGCGAACACTTCTCTCCACATACAAATGGCATCTCAACTGCTCTCAGAAACAAAACTTTGTACACACACTAAATAGCTTTTTGGGACAGTTACAACAGAGACACTCCCCACTTTCATTTTACCTAGACTGTGGCAGGCAGAACTGAACACTTTCCAATTTCCACTTTTCTTTTTATATTTAAATTCAATTAGCCAATATATAGTAGTACATCATTAGTTTCCGATGTAGTGTTCAAGAATTCATCAGTTATGTATAACACCCAGTGCTCATCTAATCATGTGCCCTCCTTAACATCAACTTTTCTTTTTATTTTATAATAGAAGCTTTATCTGATTCTGAGACTGGTTCTTAGATGTGCATTCCAAATGAAAAGGATTTCTGTGAACCAATGACACCAAAAATTACTTTATATGGCAAACCATTACTGTCTCCCACTGGATTAGAGAAATCACTCATGTGAGTGCCGAAGTTTTCTAAAACAAACAAAAGCACATGAAAATGTAAGTACATGACCTGCAGTGGTGTTTCCCAATGGCAGGTGCATGGATTTTTAGGTACCACAACTTTGTATTAGCTCAAATGCATGGTTTAAAGCACTTGTTCTCAACTAGGACCATTCCCCGTCCACCCCCAAGATACCTGGCAATGTCTGGGGACATTTTTGGTTGTCACAACTGGGTGGGGAGTGCTATTAGCATCTAATGGGTAGAGGCCAGGGATGCTGCTAGCCACCCTGCAATGCACAAGACAGCCCCCCCACCCTCAACAAAGATTTACCTGGTCCTAAATGTCAGTAATGCTGAGGTTGAGAAACCCTGGTTAAAGGAAAGCACAGGCAGGGCCTTTGAAGTCATATATCCTGGATTTGAATCCTACCTTCATCATCAAGCTTTAATTTCTTTTCTTTAAACCTAAAATTATCCTAATTGCCTTACTGAATTGTTGGGGAATCAAATGAGATCAGAACCTGTAAAAAGCCTACTGCTTATAGCATGCATTGAGTACTCAATAAAAGAGATTCTTTCCCCTTCATTCCTTGCCTTACACTTCCTCCTTTGAGACCCCTGAATCTCTTGCAGCCGCTCTCCCCTCCCTCACTGCTGAGTCAGCTTGTAATAAATGCATGCTATGCTACCCTTGTGAGCACTGACCCTCCAGTCTGGTAGGGCTGGCTACCACCCAGCCCTGATTCTCCTATCACAGGTGTGAGGACAAGATTCAGAGTACCCCAAACCCTGGCCACAGACCTTGTTTCAGAGGAAAGACCACAACCCAAATCTGACAAATCATGGCCATCTGAGGACTGCAGCCAGAGTTTTCAAGAAACATACATTGTCTTTTTGCTCTGGGATTAATCAGAAACTGTGAGAAAATAAATCTGGAGCTTCCCATAACTATCTTTATACCACAAGAGAGAACTGAACCAAGAATGAATCAACATGCAGAAATTAAAGACAATAGAAGACAGGCAAAAGAAAGATGTGGCGCTCTGGTGATGTCTTTCAATGACCATGTAGCTTACATTAGCTCAGGTGAGGTTTCTGTCACAACCAGCTTAAAGGTTCCTGACTCACAGAACTGTGTAGAAGTTAGAAAACACAGGATGTCAGGATACTAACCAACCTACAAATCTCGACTGGGTGTCAGGCCTGGAACTGAGGTGAACAAAAGACACGTTCCTGCCTTCAAGATGTTTCCAGTCTAGCTGAGTATACAAACATGTAGCAAAGGTTTAGCATTACAGGGCTGTGTAAATGGGAAGAGAATCCCAAGCCACGTGGCTGATTAATTGGAGGGGGGAGGGGACAATCATCTCTATTGGAAGGAGTAGAGACCACTTCTTAGAGGATATTACTTAGCTGACACTATTCCCTAACTGCCTGAGCTAAGAAGCTGCCCCTTCATTACCCCAGTCCACATATGTTTAGAACTAGAAAGCACCCTTACACATCAAAGAGCCTCAAATGTGGAGTCAAATTCCATTGCCCTTGGATGTGAACCAGGTTAGTGACACACATCTAACAAAGAGAATGCAGCAGAAGTGATGTCTTCCAAGACTGGATTATAAATGTGATAGAGTTTCTGTCTGGAATTCTCTTTTTATTTTGTATTTTATTTTATTTTATTTTTTATTTTTTTATTTTACTTTATTTTATTGTGGTAAGAACACTTAACATGAGATCTACCCTCTCAACAAAATTTTAAGTTTATAATATAGGCCTAGAATGTGCACCTTGGGAGCCCTAAATTGACATATAAGTCAGACTACCCTGAAGCTGCCACATTGGAGAGACCACATAGAAAAGCCACACAGAAACAGAAAGATGCCCAAGGAACCCCAACTGTGTTAGCTCAGCTGTTTTAGTCTTCCCAGGATTAATCCCCAGATATGTGAGTGAATGAGTCTTCGGATGATTCCAATTCTAGCCTTCAAGCTACCCCAGCTGACTTCCCAACTGTCCCCATTGAGCCCTGCCCAAATTATACATCCATAAGCAAAATAAATGTTATTGTTTCAAGCCATTAAAATCTGGATGGTTTGTGGGGGCACCTGGGTGGCTCAGTCGTTAAGCATCTGCCTACAGCTCAGGTCATGATCCCAGGGTTCTGGGATCGAGTCCGCCATTGGGCTCCCTGCTCAGCAGGAGGCCTGCTTCTCCCTCTCCCACTCCCCCTGCTTGTGTTCCCTCTCTTGCTGTGTCTCTCTCTGTCAAATAAATAAAATCTTTATAAAAAAAATAGGGGTGCCTGGGTGGCTCAGATGGTTAAGCATCTGTCTTCAGCTCAGGTCCTGATCCCAGGGACCCGGGATCGAGCCCCACATCGGGCTCCTGGCTCGGCGGGAAGTCTCCTCCCTCTCCCTCTGCCTCTCCCCCTGCTCATGCTCTATCTCTCTCTCTCTCTCTGTATCTCTGTGTTTCAAATAATAAAATCTTTAAAATAAATAAATAAATAAATAATAAAAAAATAAAATTTGGATGGTTTGTTATAAAGCTTTAGGTAACAGAAAATGATTGGATCCACTGAAATACCTAACCAAAAATATTAGCCATTTCAAATATATTCCAGAAACTGAAAGGTGAATGGTTAAGGTCACTCTAATTGCACCATCTTACCTTGCTGGTTCCCTCTCTGAGCTTTAGAAAGAAGTAGTGTTACCTTGACGACAAATACCGTCCAGAAAAATCTCTGGGTTGGCATGATATTAACCCCATGTTCCAGCTTCCAGAGAATTTATATTTTACTTTCAAACCCACCTCTTTTTTTTTTGCTAGTTGTTTGCAACTAACAGTTTCAATGGTATTAATGATGAAATATGGCTTTTTGCTAGGCAGAAGTGGAATATTTGTCCTTTATTCCTTACCAATTGAACTTCAGAGATGATCTCATTAAAGTCATCTATGAAATTCAGCACAGCAACCAGACTCATTTTTGCTCAAAATTATAGGTGCCCAAATGCATAGGCCATTCCAAATTTGAGTCCTGCTAGGATGAAAATGGCTTCTTGACCAGGGTGGGGGCTGGGGAAAGGTGCAATCTCTCCCATCAACCCTGATGCTCCCAGGGGATCCCTTTGCCCTTTTCTGACTGCCTTTTTTTTTTCTAGTTTCTTGTTTGAAAATCAAACTTCTCTGGTGTTCACAAACAATTTACAAGGAACTGAACCAAGACACCATAAAAACGTAAACTGATGTCAGATCTAAAAAATCCGGGAAAATCAGAACATTGTATTTTAATCAGTTGACAGGTCATCTATGATCATGATGAATTTCTTACTCTGGTTGACACATTTTCAAATGTTAATGTCCTCTCGAGGAATAAACTGTGTCCTAATGATTGAAATAATGGTTTCAAAGGTGAGCATTCCGCTTATTATGGTTTCAAACCTTGGCACTGTGCGTGGGGAAGTGTTAGGTTATGCACTCGACACAGAAATAATTATGACCACGTAATGAAAAGGAAGAGGCTTTCAGAGAGGAATTAGGAAGAGACACTGAGTCATGAGGGAAAGAGACACCTTCAGGAGGATGAAACAATCCTGAATCAAGTGGAGCACAATGTGGAAGACATAAGATCTAGTTTCCTCCATCTGCACATTCACACCCACCAGGGCCCCAGTTTGTGGAAGCATTTCTTTCTCTAACCCTAAAGGGGAACAAGTCGGATTTTACTCTATCAAAAGCAGGGCATCTCATTGAGGTTTTGATTTGGAAACATGAGATACCACCTCACACCAGTCAGAATGGCTAAAATTAACAAGTCAGGAAACGACAGATGTTGGCAAGGATGCAGAGAAAGGGGAACCCTCCTACACTGTTGGTGGGAATGCAAGCTGGTGCAGCACTCTGGAAAACAGTATGGAGGTTCCTCAAAAAGTTGAAAATAGAGCTATTGTATGACCCAGCAATTGCACTACTGGGTATTTACCCCAAAGATACAAATGTAGTGATCCCAAGGGGTACATGCACCCCAATGTTTATAGCAGCTATGTCCACAATAGCCAAACTATGGAAAGAGCCAAGACATCCATCAACAGATGAATGGATAAAGAAGATGTGGTATATATACATATATATATACATATACACACACACACACACACACACACACACACACACACACACAATGGAATATTATGCAGCCATCACAAAAACCGAAATCTTGCCATTTGCAATGATGTGGATGGAACTAGAGGGTATTATGCTAAGTGAAATAAGTCAATCAGAGAAAGACATGTATATGATCTCGCTGATATGAGGAATTCTTAATCTCAGGAAACAAACTGAGGGTTGCTGGAGTGGTGGGGGTGGGAGGGATGGGGTGGCTGGGTGATAGACATTGGGGAAGGTATGTGCTATGGTGAATGCTGTGAATTGTGTAAGACTGATGAATCACAGACCTGTACCTCTGAAACAAATAATACATTATATGTTAAAAAAAAAAAAAAAGAAGAAGAAGAAGATAGTTAGGAAGGGAAAAATGAAGAGGGGGAAATCGGAGGGGGAGACGAACCATGAGAGACTATGGACTCTGAGAAACAAACTGAGGGGTCTAGAGGGGAGGGGGGTGGGGGGATGGGTTAGCTTGGTGATGGGTATTAAAGAGGGCACGTATTGAATGGAGCACTGGGTGTTACATGCAAATAATGAATCATGGAACACTACATCAAAAACTAATGATGTAATATATGGTGATTAACATAACATAATAAAATAAAATTTAGAAAAAAAAAAAAAAACAGGGCAGACAACCTCCTGGGAACCAAACACACTTTCAGCTGCCCGCTGACTTTGTTTGTTTGAAAACAAACAAAGAGTAACTGTCATCAATAGAAGAAAAGAACTGGAAACACTATCTGGAAAGAAATTATTGGTCTCTTATGGTACTGCTTCTTTACTTTAAGCCATGGCTGATAAAAACTTCTCAGCCTCTTTGCTTTGCAATTCCTATTGAAACCCATCCTGGGCTATCTTTGTAGGAAAACATGCAAAGTGCTTCACCACAGTAATGCCACCCTACACGAAGTACATGATTAACTGGACTTTTAATGATGAAGTCAAGTCAGCTTTTCCTAAGATAAATACAATGTGAATCATATAGATGTAAAAATTCAGTTGAGTAACACTAAGAAGAAAAGTGAGGGAAACTGGTTCCCCACCCTGCAAATCTTGTCTTGTGCTGGAGCAAAGGCAGACCTCCAACAGGCACTATATAATAGTGTCCTATGCTATGCAATAAATTACCCCAAACTTAGTGGCTTAAAACAACACCTACTTATCACCTGACAGTTCCCATGGGTCAGGAGCCTGGGCATCGCTTAGCTGAGTTCTCTGCCTGGGGTCTCACAAGGCTGCATTTTCACCTGGAGCTTGGGGTTATCTCCCAGGTTCACTGGTTGTTGCCAGAATTCTGATCCTTGAAGCTGTAGAACTGAGGCCCTCAGCAACTAAAGGCCACCTGCTATTCTTGCCACATGGCCCCTAACCACATGGTGGCTTGCTTGTTCAAGGCTGTATTAGTCTGCTGGGTGCCATAAAATATACCATAGACTGGATGGCTCAAACAACAGAAATTTATTTTTTCACAGTTCTGAAGGCTGGAAGTCTGAGATCAGGATGCCAACATGGTCAAGTTCTGGTAAGAGGTCTCTCTTTGGGCTGGAGACAACCATCTTCTCTCTATGTATTCACATAATTCATTTGGAGAGAGGCAGTTCTCTGGTGTCTCTTCTTATAAGAGCACTAATACCATCATGAAGGCCCCACCCTCTTTACCTCATTGAACCCTAATTACTTCCCCAAAACCCCATCTCCAAAACACCATCACTTTGGGGGTTAAGGCTTCAGCATATGAATTGGAGGGGGGTGTGGGAAGGCAACATTTAGTCCATAACAAAGGCTAACAGGAGAGTGTCTGTAACTTCTTCCATCTCTGACCTCTTGACCTTCTAAAGGACTCGCCTGGTTAGGCCAGGCCCACCCAGGATAATCTCCCTTTTGATTAACTTAAAGTCACCTGATCGTGGACCTTAATTAAATCTGCAAAATCCCTTCCCCTTGCCATATAACATAATTCATCATATTCACAAGTCCCCACATTTTGATGGAGGGGACTATACAGGGTGTGTATACCAGGGGGTGGGTATTTGGGGGGCCATCTCAGAATTTGGCCTACGATACCCTACCATTGACCCTGTGGTTTCTTTTCTCTCAAGTCCCTTTACCCTCAGCACCCTCATCTGTTACTCACTACCACACATGCACACACATGCACATGCACAAATATCCTCACTACTCTTCACAGGCACCTGCAAGTTAGCTGCTGCCATTTGGCCGTTATTCATGGCTCCCCATGCTTTCCTTTCCTGCACTGAGATCCATTTTGACCTAAAAGGGCTAGTCTATTAGGGCACAGAGGGAAGCTATGAGAAAGGAACTTTTCTCCTTCTACCAATTATTAATAGATGTTAATTTGACCTGATGTCTCTTCTCTAAAGACATTTACCAGGCATTAATAGTTACAGGGACTAGGGTCTATGAGCTTTTAAAGGGCCTACCAAAAATGTTTGAGATTAAAAACAATTTTATTGTCTTTAAAATATAGAATTTGATATTACTAAATATTTAATTAAGCGCTTATAAAACATTTTATCAGAATAAATAACATTATTATATATGTTTTCTTTAATGGGAAATGTGAGAATATTTTAATAAGTCTGATATTATGGGGCACAGGGCTCCAAAAATAAGGAGATGTATCTAGGACCTGTGAGGGCTTCAAGCAGCTTTCTGAGACCCATTTACCCACCAGCACTAGAATTTATAGGACGGTGTTGGAGAAGAAAAAAAATCTCAAAATGGCACTTACTTTACTATACTTGCCACTTTTAAGGTATATTAGCATTCAAGCTTACTTAAGCCTACCTTTTTCCTTGTGAATGAGAAAAAGCAAATAGAGCTTATTTTTATTTCATACATTGGGTAAGAATAATAAATTAAGGTACTTACCTAAAGCCACAGCAGAATTATGTCAAAGAACATGGTCTACTCTCAAACTATAGAATCACAGATTCTGACCAATGAACAGTTGAGAACTATCACCTGACAGATGCAGAGAAAATATAAGCCCACAGCCACACTAACCAGTGAGTTAGTAGTAGAGACAGGAATTAGAGCTGGTTGACAATTAACCTAGAGATCTTTCCAATATGATGATGCACTTTCTCCTTCATCTCTTAATACTCGACTCATGTTCTTTCCACCCAACGTCTCTGTCTCACCAACTAAACCTCACATATGTGCATGATTTTCAGTTTTAATTCCTTTGGCCTCCCGAACCTCACCTGGAATTCTGAGAATAAATAGTAAGCAGAACCCTAGAATCCTGGTCATAAAAGGCTTCTCAGAGATCATCTAATCCATCCCCTCTTTCAGGCTGGGTATGCCTTTAACAGTATCCCTTACATGTGATTTCTGGCCTCTTCTTTAATACCTCCAGTGACAGGGAGCTCACTACCAAAGACAAGGGCAACTCCATTCTGAACAGCCTTAACTGCTGAGATGCTGTCTCCCTCTAATTTCACCTGTGGTTTTCTAGAGGTACATGGAAAAGTAAAAGTCATTTCAGAGGCCATGATGTCTCATATTTGAAGATGATTATCTTTCTCAAATCACTTCTCCCAGAGTTTCTCAATGTTGGTGTGATTAGCATTTAAAGTTAAGACTTCTTCCTCAAGTGGGACCATCCTGGGCATTGTAGGACAGTTAGCATCACTGAACCCCCAGGAACTAAATTCCAGTAGCCCACATACACTCACCTTGTGACAACCTATTCATTGTGACAATAAAAGATTCCCCCCATATTTCTAAAATCCTTTGGTGAGGGAAGGGATACTGTCCCTGACTGAGAACCACTGTGAGTCTAGGTCAAGACCCCCCAAGTGCCCTCAACCATTTACTGTACCAGACATGGTACACTTGTAGAGTGCTTTTTAGCGCATGGAATTCTCAGAGCGACCCATGAGGGAACTTCGCATCACTATTCTCATGAACACAGGATTACAGAAGGGATTATATTACAGGTAATGACAAGGGGCGCCTGGGTGGCTCAGTTGTTAAGCGACTGCCTTCAGCTCAAGTCATGATCCCAGGGTCCTGGGATCAGGCTCCCTGCTTGGGCTCCCTGCTCCGCGGGAAGCCTGCTTCTCCCTCTCCCACTCCCCCTGCTTATGTTCCCTCTCTCGATGTCTCTCTCTCTCTGTCAAATAAATAAAAATCCTAAAAAAAAAAAAAAAAAGACTGGTAATGACAAGAAGTTAACATTGAATAGAAGGAAAACTTTTCCCTGTTCTACAACTGTCATCTTGCTCCACTCCCATATGTCCCCCACTTAAAAGCCACCCTCCCATTCTTCTCTGATGATTAGGAAGCATGTGTTGTCAATTAAGTAATTTTGCTGAATTAGAAATCCAAATTACATTGTTTCCCACCCCAACAACCATCTCTCAATTATTCTGCCAACAGAAGTGCCTTGTAGCTCTTTAAAAATCTTTCACCTTTGGCCATTATTTTCTTAGCTATTAACAAACTGCAGTTTCATCTTTTGATTTTGATTAAAATTGCTTAAGTCAGAATGATTGTTAAGACAGAAAATAACTGAAATCCAAATTGCCCTTGAAATTGCTTTTAGGGGCGCCTGGGTGGCTCAGTCATTAAGCGTCTGCCTTCAGCTCAGGTCATGATCCCAGGGTCCTGGGATCGAGTCCCGCATTGGGCTCCCTGCTCCACCGGGAGCCTGCTTCTCCCTCTCCCACTCCCCCTGCTTGTGTTCCCTCTCTCGCTGTGTGTCTCTCTCTCTCAAATAAATAAATAAATCTTAAAAAAACAAAAAAAGAAAGAAATTGCTTTGAAATCAGAGCACAACACTGGCAAGAGATTATGATGTCATCAAATGTTAGACCACCACACAGCACCTCCAATATCTTGTTCACTTATTCCCAAAATTGTTTTGATTACCTACATGATAGCTGTTGCATTTGGAGAAGCAGTGACAAATATGCAGTATGGTGGTAAAAGTACGGGCTTCTTGCTTTGAACCTTGGATCTGCTTACCAGCTCTGTGACCACTGGCAAGTTTGTTAACCTCCTTGAGCCTCAGTTTCCCCTATGTAAAATGGAGCTAATAATATGAACCCTCTAAGGCTGTTGTGAGGATTGAATAAGCTGAGCACTGTAGCAGGTACTGGTGGAGGTCCAACACTCCACTACACTACCCTGGAGCACTTTCATGGTATCTGTGCACTTGTCTCTTGGCCTCTCCTGGTATGGAGTGGTTTGGGGTATGTTTTTTTCCTTTGTCTTCTAACTGCCTGTAATTCTTGTCAGAGAACTATTTGAAGCCTACTAAAACTGCTTTGTGGTGAGGCTCAAAAAATCAGAAATACCTGGGAGTTTACGTCCCCCAACACCACCTTCACCCTGCTGAGGTGGCCCTTAGCCAGCAACTCACTAGGGCAGAAGTATGAAAGCCCAGTTCCTTTGCCACGAGTGAAGTCAAACTCCATGATGTCACTTATATTCCAGAGCCCCCCATTCAATCAGGCTGAGGTTGGGACTTCACCTGAAATTATACCCCTGCTTGGTTTTTTCTCTTCTCTTCTACTTCTTCCAATTCTCAGAGAAATCCTATATAAGTCCCCTACACAAAAATCTCTTCTCCAGATCTGGAAATCCAACCTGAGACAGGGACTTACTATAATTCACACTTAGCAAGCATTTAATAAACATTAGTCTTTATTATGTTTGCCATTAATAGCCATTACAAACTCAGTAACACTTCAAAATGAACCTGCATTTTTTTAAGTCACGATCACTTCTAAATATATTGGAAAAATAATTACACATGTGTAAGACATTATGTATTCAGTCTATAACCTACAGAACAGTTTGGACACACTACAGTGGTCTTATAGTTCTCAATGGCCCACATCTGGGAAACATGGCTTTAGAACAACTCCCTTATTTCACTGAAAATTAAACCAGGAACAAGAGAATCTATGTGAATGTTCCCAGGCCCAGAGCTAAGAAGTGGCCAGCAGAATCAGAACCCAGGTCTCCTTCACAGGTCAGAGTCATTTTCATTATACTCTTTATGTGGTTACCGGCCAGTTTAAGAAAGCACTAAACCGTGGGACGTCAGAAGCCTGCTCAGAGCACTGCCAGCAATGCTCCCTCGATAGTTACCCAAGGTCTGTGTACACACCCATGCTGGAAGTCTTAACAAAACTACACAGAAAAGCTTGTCACTGAGAATAGACAAAAGGTTAAATGCATGAGAAACATAAGAAAATACCCAGAAAACATCAGGAAGTTGAGATTACCTAGAAGTGTGGAATAAATTTAGAGGTGAGAGGAACCTTAGCAGACATGTTGCCTGGTGATATTCAGTGTATTTTTCAAGCAGTAGATTCTTTGGTTTGAACAAACCCTGTCCTGTCAGCTTTCTACCCAACCCTCACTGTCCAACAGAAATGCCACCTTCTCCAGGCAGCCTCCTGGTATCTTCAGAGTCAACGTGCTCCTTTCCTGTCTTCCCAGCCACAGCCAGAGATCAAGGCTCCCCTGGCTCCTGCTTCATTCTCCCCACACTGGGGACACTTGAGAACACCACAACATTGGTGGCATCAACCAGATCAGGGACAGATAGAATAAAATACCTGCTGTGGGTGGGGCACATTTGGAAGGACTTTGAAAACAGCCCACACACTTCTCTTGCAAGATTTGTTACTATCTGTAGGAAAAACCATGACATTAATCTGTTTAAACTTAACAGGCATAGAGTCTTGGAACAGTTTTAGGAAGCCACTAAGGGGGTGTGTGTATCAGGAGGTATTTATCAGGAGGGGGTGAGATGGAACTGGGGAATGGGCTTCAAAAGTTCATCTTCACTGAGAACAAAAACACCTCCTTGATGTTTTCCCTCCAGACAGAGGATTTTTCTGAGGATAGGCAATACAGCGTAAATCCCCAGGAGAATGGTTTCTGGAAGGGCCTGCCCATCTCAGAGGTTCTTAGGACCAGCATGTAAAAATTAATAAGGGGTGCACCTGATTACCTCAAATACCACAGGCCAGGTTGGTGAGGTTCCAGACCCACAAACATAACAGAGTCTGGAAGAAAGAAATAAACCCCTTGCTGCCAAGCACCCCCTCCAGTGTACCTGCACCATTCAGGGCAGATGCCAGGGCCTTTTCTGCCTTGCTCAGCTCTGTAAAATCCATCCAACAATGTGTAAAATGCAGATCTGCTGGCATTCTCTACGAGGAGCGGTTAGGAGGGGCCTTGAGCTAGCCCGGAGGATTACTGCTATTGGCTCTCTCCTGTGACTCACTGGCTTTCTTGTCAGGAACACAGCCCAGAAAGGAAGGAGAGGACCTGGAAGTGGCCTCTGGCCAGGGGTCAGTCCCAGAGGGCCCTAGACTCCCTTCTATTCTCCAGCCCTTTTGACACACCACTTCTCAGCACATCAAAGCCTGCATTCAGAAGGGATCCCAAGAGCCCTGTTTATGCCCTAAGGGCCATGGTTTCCCAAAGGCTATTCACATATATCAAAAAAGGAAAAGGGATGTTTTCCCCTAAATGGGTTTGGGAAATCCAGAGTTAAAAGATGTTTATTCTCAGAGTGCCTGGCTAGCTCAGCCGGTAGAACATGTGACTATTGATCTTGGGGTTGTAAGTTTGAGCCCCACATTGGGTGTAGTGATTACTTAAAAATAAAATCTTAAAAAAAAAAAGTTTATTTTCTTGAGGACTTCTCAGAGCCTTTAAAACCTAAAGAGCCCTGGGAAATTCCAACAATGTGATATAGTATATGACACTTTCCCATCATGACTTAATCATAAAACGCTTTACTCCAGAAGCATCTACTAGAACCAATGGAATTTAACTCAGTTTGTTACCTTTCCACTTCAACAGGTTCCCAAAGTGTAGTCTGTGGACACACTTTCAAGGATCCATGAAGTCAAAACTCTTCATAATCATAGCAAGATGGTATTTGTCTTCACTGTGCTGACATGGGCACTGATGGTACAAAAGCAATGAGGAGGAGAGTAAAACAGATGGTGCCTTAGCATATACCAAAGCAGTGGCTTCATACTGTGCTAGTACCCCCTACTGCCATATACTCCCAAGAAAGAAAAAACTTTTACTTAAGAAATGTCCTTGAGGGCGCCCAGGTGGCTCAGTCATTAAGCGACTGCCTTCGGCTCAGGTCATGATCCTGGAGTCCTGGGATCAAGTCCCACATCCGGCTCCCTGCTCAGCGGGGAGTCTGCTTCTCCCTCTGACCCTCTTCCCTCTCATGCTCTCTATCTCTCATTCTCTCTCTCTCAAATAAAATCTTTAAAAAAAGAAAAAAAAGAAATGTCCTTGATATACATGGAAAAGCATTAATTTTGTTAAATCACAACCATTGAGTATACATATCTTAAACATGTTGTGTAATAATGAGAAATATATGTATAGCACTTCTACTGCATACTGAGTACAATGGTTGTCTCTAGGAAAAGCTCTCGTGCAACTGTTTGAGTTACAAGCTGAATTGTTTTTTGTTTTTTTTTTTTTAATGGGACACCATTCCATTTGACTGACAAACTATGGTTATTCAGATTTGGGTATTTGGCAGACATTTTCCTGAAAATGAATGAAATGAGCATATTTCAACAAGGAAAACAACTGACAGTGTTTGATGTCAATTACAAAATTTGAGCTTTCAAGCAAAAATTAGAATTTTGGAAAACTTGTATGTACCACCATGAGTTTGACAGCTTAAAGACTCTTTTAATGAGCTTGATGGTGACATTAACAAATGTGATATTTTGATATGATACAAAATGAAATATGTCAACATTTGGAAGATTTGAATAAATCCGTGAACTAATATTTTCAAAATAATTAATGCATGATGTTACAAAATCTTAAATGGGTATAAGATCCATTCAAAGTGCAATTTAGACCAGTGTATTTAAACGTAACAGAGTATGAAATTTTCATTGCTATGGTTTCAGATTCTATATGCAACCTCCTAGAAATTACCACTTGTCAAGATTTGTTGTAGCGTTAAAGAAGAATATCCATAAATATCTGAAATGACTATTAAAATACTCCTCCTTTTCTAACTACATACTTCTACAAGTCAGATTTTTTTCACCCACTTCAACTAAAGCAACATACCACAACAGATTAAATGCAGAGACAGATGAGAATCCAGCAGCTCCTATTAAGCCAGACATCAAAGAAATTTGCAAAAGTATAAAACAATGCCATTCTGAGTCTCACTAAGAAAATATTTTTTGTTTTGTTTGTTTGGAAAGTATACACATTTTTTCTATTTAAAAATGTAATCTTTTTTCTTGTAATGGTTTTATTATTGATATTTTAAAATGAATTAATAAATAAATATTTTAGGGCACTGGGGGCGCTCAGTCGTTGGGCATCTGCCTTTGGCTCAGGTCATGATCCCGGGGTCCTGGGATCAGGCTACGTCAGCCCCCCTGCTTGGTGGGGAGCCTGCTTCCCCCTCTCCCGCTCCCCCTGCTTGTGTTCCCTCTCTCGCTGTGTCTCTCTCTATCAAATAAATAAAACCTTTAAAATAAATGAATAAATATTTTAAGCATTTCTCATTTTAATTTTTTTTAAAGATTTTATTCATTTATTTGAGAGAGAGAATGAGAGAGAGAGAGAGAGAGAGCACATGAAAGGGGGGAGGGTCAGAGGGAGAAGCAGACTCCCCGCAGAGCAGGGAGCCCGATGCGGGACCCGATCCCGGGACTCCAGGATCACGACCTGAGCCGAAGGCAGTCGCTCAACCAACTGAGCCACCCAGGCACCCTCATTTTAATTTTTATAGCAGGGATTGGCAAACTTTTCTGTAAAGGTACAGATAATAAACATGTTGGGCTTCATGGTTCATACAGTCTCTGCTACAGCTAATCAGCTCTGCCATTGTAGCACTGAAGCCACCATGTATATATATATATATATATATATATATATATATATATATATATAAACAAATGGGCTCAGCTGAGTTCCAATAACATTTCACTTGCAAAACAAAAAAAGTCATGGACTAGATGTGGCCCATGGGCCATAATTTGCCGACTCCCATCTTATATGATAAATATCAATAGATACAACCAACTTAAAAGCTCTTTGGAGTTCTCACTAATTTATAAGTGTAAAGGGACCCTGCAACCAAAAAGACTGAAAAACGCTGTTCCACCTGAAGTATGAATACTTCATCATCCCCAAAAGGAATTTTAGACATAGGGAAAGGCAGGGGAGATATGTTGGGGTGAGAGCCCTTCACCCTGAGGATATCAACCTGCTCTGGCTCCCTCGGGGGAAGGATCCCATAAGCAATGAATGCCTTGGGAAGGTGAGATTCTGAATACAACCTCACTCCACACTGACATTTCCAGTCACCTCTGGATCCACTTCATCTAGAAAAAGACTCAGTTTTTGGCCACTGTGGGGCCACTGCCCCTGCTGTGAACTCATCCAAATGGATGAATAAACAAAGTCAATAAAATTCCCACCTTCACAAAGACAAAAGTCACATAGTGCCAAAGCAATCTGTAGGGTAACCTCCAACCAGCACCAGGAAACAACAAGGGGGTTCTCTTGCACTTAGCCCCCTCGCAAGAGGGGATTATGTGGGGGTGAGGGTACCAGGCCTGATCCTCACACAAACAAAACACATCAAACCTAGACAGCACACAGAAGATTCCAGACAGCTCAGAGCATGCCAGTTATACAAGACTCAGTAGGCTTGGCAAAGGGCTGGATCCTCAACCCTCGGTTTTTACTGTATATTTTAATACAGGAACTGAGTCACACCTGCAAATCCTATGACAAATGATGTTTTATTAACTTTGAAGAGTGCCAGCTCATTTCCTGGGTTCCAAGCCAACCTGACATAATAGAGTCCTTTCAACAACCCACTAGAAAAAGTTGGTATAACGTCCAAAATATTTCAAGGAATGAATACTTCTTAATTTGTTAATAAGTTCTGTGACAGTCAGCTCTAATAGGATAAAAGCCTATCATTAGAGACCCAAGGCAAACTCAGAGCACCTGCCATCACCTTATTGCCTGCTGGACCTTTGTTCCTTGACTGTTTTTTATTGTTTTTTTGTTTTTTGTTTTTTTTTTCCTTCCAGCAATGCTTTGTGTGTCAAGGAGAGTTTTCTGGTGCCTTTCACACAGTTGGCCCTCCTGTCCACTGATCTTCTGGGTGTTTTTATTTCACCCCCTTGATGATTTTATTGGATCAACACATCAAGCTGCAAGGTTTTGCAACATGAAATGTCAACACAAACACAGATACACTCAGAATAGTAGTGTTGCCTCTCTGCCAATAGTGAGCATCCCCACCCCCACCAACATGAGCATGCGCACACACACACACTCACACACACACATCCGCCTTTCCTCAGTCACAAAGCTAGCCAGATGGACCCCTCTCTTCACAATTCTGTTTTAGTCCCACTGAGTGGCAATACACAGGGGCTCCAGTGTTGTCCTTGCTCTTAAAAGGGACAAGATCACCGGGGAAGCAAGGCAAACACAAACTACACACATGCAAAGAAACAGCACTCCACCTCTTAAGGGAGAGACCAAGTGAACTATCTGCTTAAAGTGAATAAAAGCAGCCTTGAGATGGGAGAGCACAGTCTTGAAAGGTAGAGCAAAGTGCCTTCTTAGAGCAGAGAGTCTGCAGTGTGGCACCTCAGGTCATGAGGAGAGAGTGGGTTCCTGGGGATGGGGCAAGAAAGAAGGAAGGAATTGAGACCTGTAAAAGGGCCTCATAGTGCATTTGAACTTGAGCAAGGTAATGTAGCTCCTCCCAAAAAGCAAAGGGGAGCTTTGTGGAGTCAGGAGGTGGTGAGAGGAAAATTGAGGCCTGGATCATTAAGGAAGGTCCAACGTCCTGCATGTCTGATGAGAAAAGGAGGCCACATCACTAAGGTTCCAGCCAAAAGCAGGGATTTACACCCTCAGCTGACCAGGAAATCTAGGATATTCAGATTGACAAGGACAGAATCACACAGGCCATAACCTAATCTACTCTGCCGCTCACTGGTTGGGCTAACCAGGGTAGATTACTTAGCCTTTTTGAACCTGTTTTCTAAGATCTCCTCCTATGGGTGGAGCTTTCCATCACTTTTTGAACGTATGATGTTTGCACTAGCATGTTGACATGCTAGGCATGCACAGTTGAACCCAAGTGCCTAAGCAAGCTCCCTGCCCCCACCCCTTAATGCACTGAATAAAAGCTGCCTGTACTATCCTCTCAGGGAAACAGTGTTTTGAGAGCTATCTCCCTATCTCTTTACTTATGACAAGTAATGAAAAGTTCTTTGCTTTCAACATTTCCTTGGGTTATGTTCAATTTGATACACTCCAAGTGGCAAACCCCTTGCGTTTGGTTACAGACTCAACATACAAATTCAGAGGAGACACAAACATTCAGGGCACAGCAAATGCCTACCACAGGGAGCTGTGAGGACTCCACGCAGTTTACACACACAGGACTAATTTACCACAGTACCAGGCATGTCACTGGTACTCATTAAAGATGACCATTTTTCTTATTCTTATTTGTTTTAGGAAGTGAGCAGAGGAAGGATTTCCATAAGCCAGCACCACTGTTCACCCAGAGCTGTGTTTGGCAGGTGGTTGCAATGGCACTTCCAACAAGGGAATTTGTTGTCTTTTATTGGAAGATAACCAGGCCTTGCTCCCTGGTCCCAGGAACCCACATTCCCTTTATCCATGTCATAGGTGTTACACAGAGGTCAGAATTACTGGGAGTGGCAGTGTTTCTCAGGCCCTGGTGTCAAGTAAAGACAAGGACTTTCCCTAGGTACAAGAATCTAGGGAGGAGTCCGTGACTAGAGGTTGAGGCATCCTCACTTTGTCTTTTCCCCCATAACATGGACCAGTGGTTCTCAAACGTGACTATAAACCAGAATCCCCTGGAAAGCTTGTTAAAACCGAGATTACTGGGCCCCACCTCCAGAGTTTATGATTCAGCAGCTCTGGGATGGACCTAAGAATTTACATTTCTGACTAGTTTCCAGATGATGGTGATGCTGCTGGTTTTGGAACTACACTCTGAGAATCATTGATGTAGACCATGAAACAGAAGCTGTAGTAGCTTATTTCCCTTAACAGTCCAAAAATGTTATATAAGACTGACATTCCAGTAACACCTATACCCTCCCCCCCAAGATTCCAAGTTGAGGATAAAATCAGCCACTATAGTTTTCAACACAGGAAAAGGTGGAGTCACTTTGAAAAGTAGGAGTGATATCTCATTATATTTTAGGTAAGTAAAAGTACAGCTCAGACAAGTTTAGAATATGTTCCCAGGGTGTATAAAAGGAATTGTCAAGCTTTTGAGAACTAGAATTAGAATGGTGGGAGGGGTTGGAATTCTAAACTATCAACTAGATGATAATCAATCCCCATTTTCCCCCAGCATTCTCTCTGACTTTGGACAGTCTTATCTTATCTCTGACACCTGGTGTGAAAACAAAGTATGTCAAACACTTGTTCAATTCCCACCCTTATGTTGCTCTAGGAAATAATCTGATTGACTCTTGTTTGTGCAAAGAATTCTTGGTTTCCTGTCTGCATCTGGGTTGGAGTTTCCCACTGCACCAAACTGGAAGCATAGCAGGTAGAAACGTCAAATGCTTTTTATCTGCCTGCACAACACTGGAGGCAATCCCCAGGGAATTCCTGCTGCTTGCTGTATTTCCAGATCTTTGCTCCTCCACCTAAGCTTGCCCCGGGATGCAGGTTTATTGCGCCACTCCTAGTCAATACCATTCCTCTGAAGGATGCCAAGCCATGCCCAGCTGTTTCTTAGACACCCCAAGCACTTAATCTTTACTTGTTCTTTATGGGAGACTAGGCTGTTGCCACAGCTATGCTTGACAATAGTTTGTTCCCTTCCCCTCCCTTCCCAGGGAGGTTTGAACCCACATGCTTGAACATAAAGGCATAACTATATAGCTTAAGACTCTTTACTCAACTCATAACTTGTATTGTTCAATCCAGGACCCAGGTCTTCATGGGGTCCCTCTTTTTGAAGAAACTCAGTGGCAATCTCCCAGGTTACATCAGGACACTAGTCAGCTACCACTTTCTCTAAAGATACTAGCTTTTCTTGGACTAAGTTCCACCACCAGTGAACCCTCATTACCATACAAGAATTCTTCTAATATATTCCTTTTATTATTACTTTATTGGGAGGAGGTAACGCTAACACAAGAGGGTAAATCTAAAGATTTTCTCAGGTCATCTTCAATGTGTGTTTTCCTTCCCGCTAGGTGATCAGAAAGCCTTCAAGTACACCAAACAAACTTGCCATATTTGACCCATATGCACTTGATCTAACTCAATGGTTCTCAATTGGGGGCAACTTTGGCTCCCAGCAACATTTGGCAATGTTCAAAGATGGTTTTGGTTGTCCCAACTGGGGTGAGGGATGCTCCTGATATCTAGTGGATAGAAAACAAGGACGCTGCCAAACATTCAACAAAGCTCAAGTCAGACTCCACAACAAAGTATTATCCAACTCCAAATGTCAATGGTGCCATGTTGGAGAAACCCTGATAAATGACAGCCCAGAGGGAATGGACAACCCCATTCCCAAAGACTCAGTTTCTATGAACAGGAGGGTTAACAGATTCTCCTATGAACAGGAGAATCTCTGGCTAAATTTCCACCCTAACAGCACTCAAGAAAGCCTCTAGAATAGCATTGATTCTTCACATCCACATGAAAAGAATGAGAATTTGAAGTCATGGCATCATCCTTGGAAGATGAATATCTTAAGTTAGGTCCTCCCAGAAAGGGCAAGTAGAAATGGTTCACTTAGGAGGTAATCCCAGGAAAACTCAGTAGGGGAATAGAGAAGATAGGAAGGGGAGGAAGCCATTAGAGGGTGATGTTATCAAGCAAGTTACCACTGTAGACAACAGAAGCTTAATCCCACCAAGGAATGCTGAGAGAAACCTAGAACACTGTCTTCAGTTATCCCAACTGAGAGGCAAGGAAGCAGAGCTATTTATTCACACATCCTGTCAGTCACGGTTGAGGGCTCCCAAGGGCAACTGATTCCCCAGCACTTCCAGTTGGCCCAACCACAGGTACAGTGAGCCCTCAAGCAAAATCCTCACGAGAAGACTCTCAGGTGCCGACAGTTGAAAGGCAGGCTGGTGTGCATGAAACTGATAGGCTTAAGTGTAAGGATGTATCTACTAGAGTGGGATTGCTGGGTGTGCTCGTTTCCTACATTGTATTTCTCTCATGTTTGAATATTTACAATGAGGATTTATTACATCTGTAGCGGGAATAAGACACTTATAACCTACAATACCAGAGGGGAATGCAAAAAGTGTAATTAAATGATAGGATTATATGTAGCTTTTGATTTCAGTTAAGCTGTTCCCAATGTGAACAAGGCAATTCAAAATCATATTTCACCCAACATGAGATAGAGGTGATCTACCTTGCAGTGTTGGTAGCACCATCATTGTAGACCTGTCATCTCATGCGCCACAAAGGTCCAAATTGGAGGGTCTTCTTAGTCATATTCCTAGGGACTGCAGCAAGCTCCTGGACTCGACCGGATGAGGAAGCCAAAGCAGAGGTGCTGGTTTACTAAGGTTCATGCCTGGCTTTGGATCACCTGTCTATAAAATTTGAAAATTCAAACTTATAAAAAGTATTATTCAAGTTTCAATTTTTTAAAAAAAATGTACTAGCAAAGTAACTCAAGCAGAGAGAAGAAAGTTACAGGGAAATTAACTGATTTCAGTCATCATTGGAGCATTAAAGCTACCCAGTCCATTTGAGGAGATCTCACTTTCCAAAGTCTGGTGTTTTGTGGATTCATATACAACATAACTAGGAACTCTAAGCTTTATCAACCATCAAATACTTTGTCACCTTTTTTTCATATTACTTTTTAATGCCCAGTAGTCTGAACCTCCACTAATACTCATAAAGGAAACTGAACTTGTTTCAATTGCATTAATTAATACAAGGTGAACTAATTTAAATTATAATACTATTCAGAAAAATTCAGTAATAGTCTAGGACTAATTATAGCATCTTTCCTACCAAAAGACAGTCATCAGTTATACTAAACTTAATAAAAAATAGTTTAAAGAAATTTTTCAGATTTCAAAAGTACCTCAGAAAATAATAATTATTTATTGACATATATATTCATTCATTTGCTACTTAGCTCTAATTTAAAAGGTCAATCATAAACATTTGGGAAGGAGAAAGTGCAGAGATTTTTGTCATGCCAGATAAGGGTGATATTAGTAAAACCCAAAACAATACTTTACACACACACACACACTTGTATTTTTAAATTAATAAACATATTTCAGACACTTTCATTCAGCATAAAATATGTATCATTCTAACTAGAAACACCCATGTTTTTTAAATATTAGCTATTCAATAATTAATAAAAACTAAATAAGGAGGTTCTTAAAAAGTACAACATGAGTAGATTATGTCTACAGTATCAACTCAAGAACTTAAAATATCAGCTATGTCACTTCAGAGTAAAAAGCACATTCCAACAAAAATAAGCCTCAGAGGACAGTTCCTCTCCTTTTGCTTATTCCCAACACCAGATATATGGGTTACCTCATCTAAGGATCTAGGGATAAATATTACCAGAAAGAGTCCTTTAAGCTAAAACTTAAAAGGCAAAATAGAACTTGTTGAGAGTGGCTAAAACTCACATTCAAATGAGAATGATAAACATTTTTCTATAGGTCACCTGGAGCAAAATGTACACAGCAAACATGGAATTCTGATATCTGGTTCCTCCTCCTCACACTGTGGTCAAGACCCCAGTCTTCAGCCTGACCCTTTCTGGACCCTTTATCTCCTTATGTGTGTCTCATGATCATGAAACTTGTCCTATGTCACCAATCTACTGAAATTTTAGTGTATTTGTTTAAGGAATCTTATGAATGGATGATCATTTCAAAACTTCTTTTGGACTTTTTACTCAAGGTAGTACAGGAGGTGATGCTTTAATTTACCACCCTGATCCATAAAGAAAGCAATGATAGGGGCGCCTGGGTGGCTCAGTTGGTTAAGCGACTGCCTTCGGGTCAGGTCATGATCCTGGAGTCCTGGGATTGAGTTCCGCATTGGGCTCCCTGCTCAGCAGGGAGTCTGCTTCTCCCTCTGACCCTCCCCCCTCTCATGTGTGCTCTCTCTCTCTCTCTCTCAAATAAATAAATAAAATCTTTTTAAAAAAAAAAGAAAGCAATGATAAAGAAAAACATAAAAACAAAACTATAAACTTGGGCTCAAAACAAAAAAAAAAAATCTCTGTGGACCGGAAAAGAATATAAATGCTAAGCAGTGAACTGGGCTGAAGCGGCAGACTTACTGGGGTCAATGTCAAAAGTATGCAACAGAAAACCTGAAAAGATTCCCACTGGCCAAAGATGGAACAACTGGAACATCAGAAAGAATAGTACCTACAAAAAATCCTGAAACACAGTAGAAGTGAAAGATCCAGAGTTGATAATGATACTTTTTAATAAATTAGTTGCCTCTTAAAAATGCTAGAGAATCAACTCTATTCCAAAGGCTGACAAACAAAGGAAAGGAATCAAGTATTTCTTCTACCTTTCTATACAAATTATACCTCAGGGTAACAATAGTTGATGAGAGAAAATCCTCTTTAGGAAAAGAGGAATTCCACCTAATAAATAAGAAATAATAAACTTAGAATATCACCATTTTGCAACCCCTAATAAAATAATGTATGTGGGCAGTTACCACCAATGGCTGCTAAAACCAGAAGGTGAACAACTGATCAATCTTAATGTCATGAAAATAGAAACAGATGTCATGTGTCTTCTGTTGGGTGCCACAGGACAGATACACAACCACCTATGAAGTGTTCCTGCAAAAATAAAGTCGAAGCCCAGCCCAATCTCATCAAGCTTCATCTAGATCAATTACTATTTTACAGAGGAACAGATTAAACCACATCATGGAGGAAAAGAGAAACTGTATATCAGTTTCTTGAAAAATTATGAGAAAACAAGAGATTTGAAAACTTTCTATATATTTGATGATTTTGAGAAGTAGCATCAATTTTTTTAGATATGATAACTACATAATAGTTATACTTTAAAAAGATTTCTGCCAAATACTTACAGATGCCATGATACACTCTCTAATTTTACTTCAAATAATCCACTGCAGGAGGGAGAGGGGATAATAGAGGAAATGAAGTAGACCAGATGCTGAGAACTGCGGAAGTTATTTCACTAGCTGATAGAATGGAGAAGGAAAGGGGAGACTGCTTGGACATGACTGGAATTTCAATAGATCTATACATCTTTGGTTGTGAGTGTGGTTCAGTGACCAACAGCATCAGCATCACCTACCAGCTTGTTAGAAATGCTGAATCTCAGCCACATGCTAGACCCCCTCAATCAGAAACCTCATTAAACAAGGTCCCTTGATAATTTGTGTGCATAGTAAAGTTTGAGAAGTACTTTTGTAGATCACTTTGAAGAGAATATTAACTTCCAAACCATGAACTGCTAGACTACTCCATTTACTTAAGTCTACCCTAATGGCTCTCAGTAATTTTTTATAGTTTTCTGAAGAGAGGCTGTATTATGCAGCAGGGGTTGCCATAATGAAATACCATAGACTGGGTACCTTCACAACAGAAATTTGTATTTTCACAGTTCTGAAGGTTAGAAGTCCAAGATCAAGGTGTAGCCAACTCGGTTCCTGGTGAGAATCTCTCCCTGGCTTGCAGACTACCACTTTGTCCTCACATAGCCTCTCCTCTGACAAAGAACAGAGAGAGCAAGTAGCAAGAGAGCTCCCTTGTGTCTTCTCTTATAAGGACATTAATCCTATTGGGTCAGGGCTCCACCCATATGACTTCATTTAAACTTAATTACTTCCTTAGAGGCCCTATCTCCAAATATAGCCACGGGGATGGGGAGTGCTAGGATTTCAACATGAGTTTGGCAGGGGAGGGGGTGGGTGGACACAAACCTTCAGTCCACAACAGGACTTGCAGCCAGTTCTCTGCATTTATTCCTAGATAAATGGTATTTTTAAGTGATTTATGAAATATAGTTAGCTGTAGATTCTTTAAAATTTTCTATGTGCATAATCCTACTATCTTCAAATAAAGGTAGTTTTTCTTATTTTTCAGTCCTTATAACTTTTACTTTTTTCTTACATTTTTCCCAAACTCAAAAGGAGAGTATAATGTTTGTAGCAGACTTTTAGTAATTACTCTTTTCAGACTGAGGATGTTCCCATCTATCCCTAGTTTACCCACAGATTTTATCATGAATGGATGCTGAATTTCATCAAATGCTTATTCTGCATCTACTGAGAGGACCTATGGTAAAATCCCCTTTTCCATTCCTGGCATTGGTTATCTGTACCTTACCTATGTTTTCCTTGGTCTTTATTGCTAAAGATTTTATTTCATTGATTTTTTCTATTATACATTTGTTTCCTATTTCATAGATTTCTACTCTTTATTAACTCTTTTTTTCCTCTTCTCTGGGTATAATTTCCTCTTTTTCTCCAGCTTATTGAGGTAACAGCTTAGATTACTGGCTCAGATTTTCTTCTTTTTTAATATAAACACATAAGGTTACAAGTTTCCTTCTATGTATTAAGTTAGCTGCATTCCATACATTATATCATATCTTCATTCAGTTCAGAATATTTTCTGATTTTCACTATGATTTCTTCTTTGGCTCACGGATTATTTAGAAGTGTAATTCTTAATTTTCAAATATATGGGAAATTTCTACTAATCTTTCTCTAGTTAATTATCTAGTTACCTTTCAGGTTTATGTTGTGACCAGAGAATGGATTCTGTTTAATTTCAAGTATTTGAAATATGCATTGTGGTCTATAATCAATTTAAAAAAAATGTTCCATGTGCATTTGAGAAGAAATCTACAGATATTCAGTGCAGTATTCTATATGTCAATTAGGTCAAGTTTATTAATTACATCACCCAAAATTTCTACTTGTTTTTCTGCTTATTCTGTCAATTACTGACAAAGGTATTTTAACATCAGTAACTAAGAGTGTCAGTTTCTTTATTACTTTTAATCTGTCAGTTTTTGCCCTATATATTTGATACTATGTTATCACATACAAAATGAGAATTGTTACATCTTTCTGGTACATCAAACACTTTATCATTCTTTTACTTTTAACTCTTCTATATCCTTTTGTTTTATATGTATCTCTTGATTTTTTTCTCTTGATATTTTTATACAATTGATAATTTTAGTCCATTTATATTTGATGTAGTGACCAATTCTTTTACATTAAGTCTACTATCTTATTAAGTACTCTTTCCTTGTCCTGCCTGTTCTGTGGTTCTTTTTTTCTTCTTCCCTACCTTTCAGATTTGATTTTTTAAAATATTTTTTATTATTCCAACTCCTTGCCCATTAGTTCAGAAGTTACATACTCTTTTCGTGTGACTCTAGATAGCAAGCTGCATCCTTTGACTTACCAAAATCTAATACTAATTGCTGCTTTTACCCTCTGTTGGACAAAATACCTTAGAATACTTTAATTCCATATATCTTCCCTTAACAACTTATATGCCATTTTGTCATGTATTTTATATGGTTTATTTATTTATAACCCAAGACATTTTTATTATTGTTTCATACAGTTAATATTCATTTATTTTACCAATATACTTTCTTTTGGGAGGAACAGTCTTCATTCTTCCCAAACTTCCATCTGAATTAATTTTTTTCTGCCTAAAGGAAAGCCTTTAGAATTTCTTTTTGCATGAATCAGCTGACAAATTCTCTAAATTTAGTTTTTGCCTAAAATCTCTTTATTTTTATTCTTGGTTGATCTTTTCAAAAGGCTTAGAATTCTAGGTCAGTAATGGTCTTTCTTCCAGCACTTTAAAATATGATTCTATTGTCTTCTGGTTTCCATTATTTCTGTCAGCTATCAGTTTAATTGTTGCTCCTTTGAAGACTATCTTTTTAAAATCTGGCTTTCTTTTTTTTTAAGATTTTATTTATTTATTTGACATAGAGAGATACAGTGAGAGAGGGAACACAAGCAGGGGGAGTGGGAGAGGGAGAGGCAGGCTTCCCGCTGAGCAGGGAGCCTGATGCCGGGCTGGATCCCAGGACCATGACCTGACCCGAAGGCAGACACTTAACGACTGAGCCACCCAGGCACCCCTGGCTTTTTTTTTTTTTTTTTTTAATGTTTGGTTTCAGCGATATGACCATAATGTGCCTTTCTTTACATTATCTTGTTTCAGATTTGTAGGCAATCTTTGTGGGTTGATTAATTCCATCAGCTATGGAAAATTCTTACATTTAGTTTATTCAGATTTGCTTCTATTCCATTCTCTTTCTTTTCTCCTTATGGAACTATAATTACTCATAAGTTAGAGCTTTTCACTTCATCTTCCATGTCTTCTATCCTCTATTCTGATTTTCCATTCTTTTTGTTTCTATGAATTTCACTCTAGAGATTGTCTTTAACCCAGGCAGCTCACTAATTTTCTCATCAGCTATGTCAATCTGCTGTCACACTCAACTACTGAAATCTTCCAAATTCATCATTAATTTTCTGTTCCAGATTTTCTATTTGGTCTTTTTTCTTATAGTTTCCACACTTGCCAAATTTCTCCATCTTGTCCTTTACCACCTTCACCAAAGTAGGTATGTTTATTTTGAATTCTATATCTGAAAATTCTAACATCTGGAGCCCTTGTGAGTCTATTTCCATAGTGTTGTTTCTGTTGGCTTTCATTCATGTCTCCTATCTGTATATTTTTTATTATGCCTTAAATACTGTTCTTGCAAAATTCCTTTTAGAAGTAATTTGAGGCATTGAATAATGATATTGCTTCTCCAGGAGGGATTTATTTTTTCTTCACTGGATGCCTAGGAATACTAGCACCTTGTACCAACTTCCCATTCACCTTTTTCTGTTCCTAGAGTGCAACCCTTTATAGTCCCAAACCAATGTAGGACAAGGAGGCACTAGAACTCTTTCTCCACCCTGATGGGACTTGGACACCAATCACTGCTGCATTAGCTTCACAGGGCCTCAAAACTACTGCCTGACCACATGACCTCTCAGCCTTCTATTTCCAGGAAATGGGAGAAAAGCAGACTCAGCTCCAAGACCACTCTCTGAGTCTTGCCCTATCTCTAGATTCTGACACTGGAATTCTTTGCTATTTTGTTCACTTTCCGGGATCTTAACACAGTTTTTGTCTGTTTGTTTGCTGGTTTGGGTCCAGCTTTTCAAGTTGGACTCAGCAGGAAGGTCAGTCCAAATGACTCTGTCCACCTTTACTAAAACAGAAGACACTTAAACATAATTTCCTCTTCTTTTTAATCTTAAATAAGAGGAGCTAGGAAAATGAAAAGCTTTCTAATTTCTCCTATTCCCAAGTGGTTCCTCAATTTATAATTATTTAATCTAAAACAACTACATACTCACTTGACCAAAATAATGTCGTTTAAAAGTACTAATTTAAACAAATGGTTGTATCAGAATATTCACGTGACTTCCACTTTCTTCAAAATCTTAATAAAACTGTGCTTCATAGCCACAAAGTTTATCATAGTTGCTATAACCACAGGAATAACTAGATAACACCCCACAGGAAAAACAAACTTGGGAGTTGTTCATTGAGATTATAGTTTTAATAAAATGGGTTAAAGATATTCCAAAGCTTGCTGTTACTTTTGTAAACTTTTCAAAATGATTATGTAAGTTATTAGCCCAAGCACTAATTAAAAATTGCCATTTCTGCCCCATGATGTTTGCCCATTTCACTGTATTCAAATTTTAACCATTTAAGAAAATCCAAATCAAAAACATATTTTATAACCAAAAAACACTAATTTTTTAAAGCCTCTTCAAATCAGCATTTGAGACCGAGAAACTGCTTTTCAACCTTTCAAATTCACCCACATTTAACAAATATTTGTTGAGTACCAACTATATATCAAATATATAAGTATATTGCTATATTCTTTTTTAAAGTATGTCAGACTCTTGCTCATGTACTTTACTGATTTATGTGTCATATTAAACATTAGTGTCTATAATATAATCAGTGAAAAGAATATTTCCCAGTTCTCTGTGTAGTGTGTCTAAGACAGCCTTGAAATTTAATCCAATGTCTGCATTATCTTCCTCATAAAAAGGGACAAATGCAATTGGTAGTAAATGACATCAACATTCTTTTCTACTCACCCAGGAAAATTATCACCTGTGGTTGGAATTTTTCTAAAGCAAGTCTATAGCTAATTGGAACTTCAAATCTCTATAGCAGGGTTGATTTCAGAAGTAGATAAGGATTGTAAAAGCAGCAAATAAGATCTCTGGCTTGCCAGAATCATAGATGTAACCCTCTTTTATAAATAAGGAAACTGAAGTTAAACAAGAATAAAGGAAATGTTTAAGGTCCCAGCTAGCCAGGGCCAACTCAAGTCCAGAATCTCTATCTCCCAGGTCCACATAATGAAATAGAGAGACTAGATTCTACAACAGTTATCTTGTGAATGTGTTTTTGTTTGTGTGTATGTACAAATGATTTAATATCATTATTTGAATGTTTTGAGTAAGGTTTATTTTCCTCCTTTTTTTTTTTTTTTTGATCGTTTCAGAATAGAAAAACCACCAATTTGTTAAAACCTGTGGCAATTACTAAGTGGGTTCAGGTTCAAGTTGGGTAAAATATTTCTTTCGTTTTGTGTCAATATCTAAGAACTTTAGCAGTATCTGAGATGGCTCAGATGAATCTTTTTTTTTTTTTGGAAGTAACTTTTATTTTTTTTATTATGTTTAGTTAGCCACTGTATAGTGCATCATAGTTTTTGATGTAGAGTTCAATGATTCATTAGTTGCATATAACACCTGATGCTCATCACCACACATGCCCTCCTTAGTACCCATCACCCTGTTATCCCATCCCCCTACCCCTCTCCCCTCTAAAACCCTCAGATTGTTTCCCGGGCTCAGATGACTTTTACGTTCATTTTTAAGCTCCTTTTAATGGCACAGTGAATGGATAGGCTGGAAGGAATCACTCCATCCCTCACAGTGGCACAGCCAAATTAGAATTGTCCCAGGAAGGACCATGGTTAACTGACAAGATGTGCTGACTTTGAGCACATCTTATTTTTGTTTGTCTTCAAATTATAGGTTTGCTTTGAAAAAGTGAGATCACAAAAGCAGGAACAAAGTAATGGATGTTAAAGACTGTCCTCTCGGGCGCCTCGGTGGCTCAGTTGGTTAAGCGACTGCCTTTGGCTCAGGTCATGATCCTGGAGTCCCAGGATCGAGTCCCACAATGGGCTCCCTGCTCGGCGGGGAGTCTGCTTCTCCCTCTGACCCTCCCTCCTCTCATGCTCTCTCTCTCTCTCATTCTCTCTCTCAAATAAATAAATAAAATCTTAAAAAAAATAAAATAAAATAAAGACTGTCCTCTTGTTTAAGACTTTTGCAAAATTGTTGCTTTTCACTACAGTCTCTAGATCAGTGCTTCTCAAACTTGTATGGTCATGATACATCCTAAGGAGCTTCAAACAATACTAATGCCTGGGCCCCATGCCCAGAAAGCCTGATTTGTTCTATGATGGGGCCTGAGTCTAGGGTGGGGTATTTTTTTTTTTTTAAGCTGCAAGAATGATCCCCATAAGCAGCCAGAGCTGAGGGTCACTGCTCCAGACATTGCTCTGAAGTCAAGAGGAACAATTTTCATTTGTAACAAATACAGAGAGAATCTATTCCTTGTGGTGTGGCCTTCTTTCTCCAAATGAATTAGAGGACTGACACTCTCTCATATAATATAATGCCCTTTCCTTTGTTAGAAATTTTTCATTGCCTGACTCTAAGGATTGGCCCATATTCTCAAACAACCTAGCAAAACCTTAGGTCTCCAGAGTACCTAAGACTCCAGGGTCAAGTTTCAAGCAAAGAACCTTGCAAGCACAAAGTCTGAGAGCCCTAACTTCCCCAAATGACCTCTTCAACTATTAATTTAGAAACCTTATTTGGTACAAAGAAAATAGAGAACAGACTAGAAGAGAAACTTTCTATCAAATCTGTCCAGTTTTGTTGTAAAACATCATAATTTTAGTACTACCCATATAACATTTTAAATAGCATTTTCTTCCAAAAACCTGAATCCTTTTCATTTAAATTTGTATAGTTGATGAGAAAAAAATGGGCATGGTTGTGCCCACTTTATACATGGAGACTTATATGCATAACTTTAGTGATTTATTCAGTCAATTGTCACTGACAGAATCAAGAAATTGAAGCTGTGTTATAATAGTCTTTTTGACGTTCCATAATTCATACCAAAAAATATTCTATTGAGATATTTACCTCAAGGTATATTTTAAGAATCACTGATTTAATACTGGATTGCCAAATTCCACAAAATGTAAAATAGCCATACAAATAATAAGTCTGAAATAAAACAAATCCTGAAACCTGAAAGATAGGTCTCTATAGTCTGTAAACAAAACTACAAATAATATTTAACTTTAGCCTTTACATTTATCATCTTACTTTCAAAACAAACTGTTTCATTATATTCATAATTGCCCTTAATATAGTGACAGCCAATACAAATAAATGAAAATCATGTGACTAAATGATAACCATAAGAAGAAACTTATGGGTGATTACTAAGGAAGTGTATACAACTTTCTTTTTTTTTTTTTAAAGATTTTATTTATTTATTTGACAGAGAGAGACAGTGAGAGCAGGAACACAAGCAGGGGGAGTGGGAGAGGGAGAAGCAGGCTTCCCGCTGAGCAGGGAGCCCAATGCGGGACTCGATCCCAGGACCCTGGGATCATGACCTGAGCCAAAGGCAGACGCTTAACGACTGAGCCACCCAGGCGCCCATGTATACAACTTTCTTTTCCAGAAATTTCCCAAGAGGATTTACAACCCTCTGGCCCTCCAATACTGTAGACTACTAGAAATAGCAAATGACTCCCTCATCATAGTGACTCTACATAGTTTCTAAAGAAGCAACTAAATACATTTCACACAAATCTATCTTGCATTGGGACAATACAAATGCTTTCCCTCCCCCACTCCGATTCCCCACCCCCCCAAAAGAAAACTGCTCCAAGGGGAGGAAATAGTGAAAATAATTATTTCTCTGTCCTTGTTCTGGGTTCACAGCAGACACTGATGGCCAGAGTCCAAGCCCAGGAGAGTTATCACCTATAGTCTCAGATTTGGGTTTCAGCACCTATAAATACTGCTGGAACATCTCATTTGAGAAGTGTTAAAGAAAAGTGAACATTGAGATTCTGGTGGCCATATACTCGTTACAGGGAACAAACTTTCCTATTTTTCCTAAACTTCATTTCCACTAAGGGTCAAATAACATAAGGTTCACTGATCTATATCATAAATACATCAAAAGGCAATGGTAATGTTGCCAACAAGAAATAAAATCAAGAAGGGTTCAGGCTCCAAGCACAACTGGAAGGTTCGAAGCTCAAAAGGAAGAAACATAAACACTGTTCTTCCATAACCCTCTGGGAATAAGCCCCAGAATGATCCCCTGTCTTGCTGAATACTCAGCTCTCTGGACAAAAGCAAACTTTTCATTCTGCACTTAATATTTTGTATAACTCATTCAGAAGTTTTCAGATAAGCTAAATATATTTGTGTCTAAAATTTAAAAGACAAGAATCTTTTTAAAGCATTATGTTTTAAAACGTTTGGGAGAAAGGAGAAGGTGTATTTTCACCTAAACAGATTTCAAATAAACAGATTTCAAATATTTGTACAAAAAATAAAAATAAAACAAGTGTTTGTTACCTTGTCACTGCCTCATGACCATTTCACATTTTTAGCTGGACCTGTCTATCATATGTAAGGTATACTCAGCTTGTAACTAAGCCATTTGTTAACTTTATAGGAATGGACAAAATCTTCGAAGAGACTCCCATTACTTAAAATCTGCTTGCTAAGCGATTTTTAAAAAGAAAAGGTAAAACAAACTCTTGTCTGTGAACAAGAACTCCAAATTCAGTTAGTTTTTTTCCAAGAATGTTCTTTTAAACAGACTGTCAAGAAAATGACTCCCTTCCATTGTTGTTTGACATTCGAAATCTCTGTTCACAAGTTTCTTACTAAACAAGTTTTTCTTAGTATCTGGCTTGGGTTTTTCTCTTCACCTTTATAAATAGAAAAGTAATTGCATAGGAATCTTGAAAGATATGTTCATGACTAAAAGAAACTGAAAGGAGAATTTTATAATATGGCTTTGGTAACAATAAAGCACACATTTAATTTTTTACCCATAGTAACATACATTTAGTGATGAGATGTGTTGGTGTCTAGTCTATTTTAGTTACATGTCAAGCTTTAATCACTATATTTTTCTCCCCATCACCCATGAAATTCAAATAGCTTTCACTTCAATTTTGTGTACACAAAAAGCACAATAGAAAATCTTGTGTTCTTTTGCTGCCACCCAGTGGCTCTGATCAGTAAACACAATGATGACAACTGATGGAGAGGACACATAAAGCAAATCTTTAAGAAAATCCAAAACATGAAAACCCAAATTATTAAAAGCGATACATTTTGAAGAGGGTAGTTACATAATAAAGGGTTCCATTATGCTGCATAAATACTGAGGGGAACCTCACCTAGTTTGTAAATTCAAGCAAGAGTGGGGGTACTTAATGTCAGGCTGGTTGGGCATCAGCCTATAGTAGGGACTCCATAAACACCTGTTTATCTCAACCAACTACATCTTTATTTTTTTTAAACCAATTACACTAAATTGTTTCATTAAAATTCTTATAATCAAGTGATAAAATAAAAAAATGATGCAAAAACTATTTGCAGCTGAATGTAAATGGATAATAGGCTGAAAGAAAATACTTTAAATGTTAGTCAATTATTTCTTGATCAGGGAGGCGGTAGATTTCTCTTTAATTTCTATAAAGAGCATGTTTTACATGGTCAGGAGGGGGATCAATAAATTAAGGAAAGAATTATTTTTGAGGACTATGCCAAGTATATCAGTAGTGGGCTTCTTGAAGAGTTTTATGATGGTCTGAGCTATAGGACAAATGATCAGACCTGGTTAAAAATTCAAGGTGATTGGGGCACCTGGCTGGCTCAGTCAGAAGGACACGCAACTTGATCTCCAAATCTCAAGTATAGCACTTACATTTAAAAAAAAAAAAAAAAAACTACTTTCCCATCACTGCCACTAGCCACACAGCATACGTCAGAAATGTGTTAGCTCCAAATCATGCTTAAAAGTTGGTTTCCAAATTTAACAGATACCACATAAACCAAAACTGAAACCAGCTACACAGTGTTTGAAAATTCAGAGCAGGGGCGCCTGGGTGGCTCAGTCGTTGAGCGTCTGCCTTCGGCTCAGGTCATGATCCCAGGGTCCTGGGATGGAGCCCCGCATCGGGCTCCCTGCTGGGTGGGAAGCCTGCTTCTCCCTCTCCCACTCCCTCTGCTTGTGTTCCCTCTCTTGCTGTGTCTGTCTCTGTCAAAGAAATAAATAAAATCTTAGAAAAAAAAAATGCACAGCAAATCTGGCCAATCACAAACAGCATCCATGACTGAGCCAGGTCCTCTCCCCCAAGCCTCCTCTGCATGAGGTTCCTCAACCAGTAATAAAGCTGAGGGTGAACACAGCGGTGAAGGTGCAGTCCCCCAATGGACTCATATCCTAGCCTCACTACTACCAGAGTGGCCCCTTACCACTAGGGGGATACATGCCAGACTGCCAATGGACGCCCAATCCTCGGATAGTAAGGCCGGCTACGCACAAACTCTGATAAAGTTCTGTGTACAAACTAGGGTAAGAGATTAACAACACTAATAATAAAACAGAACACTTATTAACGATGTACTGTAATAAAAGTTGCACGAATGTGGTCTCTCACAAAATATATTGTACGTACCCCTCTCCGAACGTCAGAGAATAAAATGCCTACGTGAGATGAAGTGACGTGAAGGGCGACGCATTCAGACGCAGCGCACAGCGTGGAGCTACTATTGACCTTCTGACGATTGGTCAGGAGATTCATCTGCTTTCCCACCACCTTGCCCCCCGTAACTGAATCTGCGAAAGCGAAACTGCAGGTAAGTGAGGACTACTATAACTGTGTAACCTTAGACAGGGCCTAACCTCTCTGAGCCTCAGTAACCTTGTAAACAAAGTAATAAATACCCACCCCAATTGCTTGTATGGATCCCAAATGCAGTAACACGAGGCCTGGATCATCCGTGGCAAGGACTTGGGTGTTAACTGCCTAAATGCACAGACTTTCACACGTGGACAGTGCATGACAATATACATGCACACACAGAACAATTACTAATCAGAAAGGAATAATCAGAGAATCCTTTTTTCATTTGTAGTCATTTTCTTAAATTGAATAATCTATGCTTTAATTACAGATATTAGTACAAAAGATAGTAAACACAGCCTGAGTTCCAGCCGTGAAAATGACAATCTAGTATTCATTTTATCTTGATAAAAGCAATAAAATTTAAAACTGGTAAAGATAGCATTAAAAACAAAGACGTAATAAATTCAATTGTACTTCCCAACTCACATATTAACAAGCATTTGTTATTTACCTCTGATTAAATATATTTAAAGGGGATTCGAATACTTTGTCTTGTAAAAAAATTGAATATATTGAAAATGTGCTCCAGTGAATGAGGAAATTTAAGGAATTTTAAGATGCATTTTAAATTAAAGCTCAGGTCTCATCCTGAATGAAATATTCTACTTGCTAGCTTTTCGGGATGCAGATCCTAGCTCTATTCCACTTTTATCATTAAGAAATTTAAGATTTTCGGGGCAGCTGGGTGACTCAGTCGGTTAAGCAGCTGCCTTCAGCTCAGGTCATGATCCCAGGGTCCTGGGATCGAGCCCCTCATCGGGCTCCCTGCTCGGCGGGAAGCCTGCTTCTCCCTCTCCCACTCCCCCTGCTTGTGTTCTTTTTCTAGCTGTCTTTCTCTCTATCAGTTAAATAAGTAAATAAAATCTTTAAAAAAAAATTTAAGATTTTCTACATCTCCTTTGATCACTTATTTTTTTCTTTGAACCACTACAAAAATGTATGGCAGAATCTGCAAATAAAAGCTTTAAAAATAAATTACAACACCCCCAATTGCTGGCAAGGATGTGGAACAACAGGAATTCTTTATTTTTTTTTAAGATTTTATTTATTTATTTATTTATCTATCTATCTACCTATCGTGTGCACAAGCAGGGGGAATAGCAGGCAGAGGAAAAAGCAGGCTCCCCACTGAGCAAGGAGCCCAGGATGTGGGACTCGATCCCAGAACGCTGGGATCATGACCTGAGCTGAAGGCAGACGCTTAACAAACTGAGCCACCCAGGAGTCCCGGAACAATAGGAATTCTTATTCATTGCTGGTGGGAATACAAAATGGTACAGCTACTTTGGAAAACAGTTGGCAGTTTCTCACAAAACTAAGCATACTCTTACCATATGACCCAGCAATCGCACACATTAGTCTTTACTAAACCAAAGGAGTTGAAAACATATCCACACGAAAATCTGCACCTGGATGTTTATAATTGCTAAAACTTGGAAGCATCCATGATATCCTTCAGGAAGTGAATGGATAAACATCCAGACAATGGAATATTATTGGCACTAAAAACAAATGAGCTATCAAGCCACAAAGACATGGAGGAAACAACGCATATTACTAAGTGAAAGAAGACAATCTGAAAAGGCTACATACTGCATGATTCCAACTGTATGGCATTCTGGAAACACAAAACTATGAAGACAGGAAAAAGATCAGTTGTCGCCAGGGGTTCTGGGGAGGGAGGAATGAATAGGTGGAGCACAGAGGATTTTTAGTGAAGTGAAACTATTCTGTATGATGCTATCATAGATACACGTCATTACCCATTTGTCCAAACCCATAGAATGTACAACACCCAGCATGAACCCTAATGTAAACTATGGACTCTGGGTTATACTGATCTATGTAGGTTCATCAGTTATAACAAACGTACCATTCTAGTGGGGGATGTCATTAGTGTTGGAGGTAATGCATGTTGGGGGGCCGGGGGTATGTGGGAACTCTCTGTACTTGCCACTGTGAACCTAAAACTGCCATAGAAAATAAGGTTTATTAAGTAATTTCTTTAAGATCACATATAAGGGGGAAGAGGAGTATATGCAATGAATGGATCATATACAATTTTAGCTTAAGATGATTATTTCAATGTTTCTATAAACTTCAAGCCAGTACATAAGAATTAAGCTTAACAAGTCAGCCAAAGATATGTATTAAGCTATACATAGTATTTCCCTTAAGAGGATTAGAATATACATTATTCCTATTTCCAAAAGCTACTTTTAACATTTCTTTTCAATGTTATATATTTAAATTATTTTAAGTTACCTTAAATGCCTAGATAAGTGAGAGAATGAAATTTAATTACAGGTTATTTCCAATGTTATGTATTCAGGCAATATAATGTAGCTAACTTTGAATATCAACTTGTGCTAATAAGGTTTTAAATAGCATCAATAATTAAGAAAACCACTAATAGGTTAGTCTTTATTAGTGTTTTGTACAAATTTTAGAAGTGGTAGATAAAATCTAGCAATTCCAATTCCTTAAACCCTAATTTTAATTGTTAGGACAAATCCTAAGAAGATTTTACATTTTGCTACACTTTCTGACATGTATGACTTCGGTTACTGAACAATCAATTTCCATCTATCTAGTTAGACTACAGTGTGAAAAAAGGTCTTGAAAAAAATTATAAGGGCATTTCTCCTGAACTTTCATTTTTTAATGAAAATTAGGTACAAGAAAACCCCTCTTCCAATTCAGCATCATTAAAACATTCAAGCAAAGATCACCCTATCACTTACATATAACCCTATCATTGTGGTGTCTATCTTGAATAACATTTAGAAGTTTCCAAAGAACATGGAAGGCACACTAGAGAGCCACTTCAAAATAAAAATTCTTATTTTCTAGCTATAACTGGAATTTAACTTGTCTAAAATGAAAATTAAAAATAAACTGCATTCAAATGTAGGAAAATTATTAAATGCCTAAAGACATTTTTATATACGGGTGTTTGAGGGGTTTTTTAAAACAATGAAATATATGTATGCACACTTAAGCATTCTTATATTATTTCACTGATGTATTTACTTATTGCCTAACATTTCAAAAACTAAACAACTAGCATTCACTGGGTTATCCAATTGTCATGCCGCTTCTTTGAACAAATGTTTTGCTCATTAGTACAACTTCCTCACATCTTTTTACCAAACAAACCATGTTAAAAAAAAAAAAAAAAAAAAGCTGTGCTCCCACTTCATCTTCATTCCAAGTGAGGAATTACCACTTTCAAATCATTTCTGTCTTTAATTCTGGTGGTTACCTTCATAATGTGTATCTACACTGCAATTTCATTGGCCCTCATCTGACTCCCCATCCTAAAAATAAGGATTTAATTTATACTAGTCCCCCCAGTTCCTTCCAGTTTTTCATGAAAGAATTAAAAAAGAATAATAGAGCTATTACCTTTACTACTGAAATAAACGTAAAACCATATTCATCCATCAGTGTTGTGCAGCATCTGGATTTCTCCCCATGATGATGTCCTCCTTCCCCCATTTCAAACTCACTTCTATTCTATATGCTTTTACTTTTACATAGTCACGGTGGATTTTGTTTACATTCTTGTCTTCCATGATTAAATCTACTGATTGATTCTAAAAACTGAACATCAATACACAGCATTTAAAATATTAAAAAAAAAATCTTAAACTGGGCCCAACCAGTAAGAGTAAAACCCACTTCTGAGTTCTCTAATACCTAACTTTAAAGAAAGAAAACTGAATAGCTGAAAACTGAAAATTGTACAGTAAACTGTATAATGTGAATAGCACATTATACAGTTTAGAATTTGGGGGGGGAATGACTTTAAAAAACTCTATCAAGCTGAATTCAATATGAGATTTCTTAAGTGGTTTGTGCTCTTGGATAAGCACAGCTTGGGTAAGATGTGTTAAGTATTTATATTCATTACTTGAACGTGACTGTGGCATTGTATTAGGAAAAGAACACACAGCACATAATAGGCTTGGTGAAAACATTCTCTCCATGGAAACCTGACAGGGTTTTCTTTCCTTCAGGGAAATGAGTTTCTTCAAACCAAGTTTAAAAGATGGCACACTCAATCATAACTGACAATGTCTGCTAGAAAAGTCTGAGCATTTTGGCTTCAGAGTGAGTATTAACAGACCCTTGACATTTCAAAGTCTAAGTCCTGAGATCTTTGCTCAAAAATATTCCTGAATAAATTTATACAGGTTCCTGGTTTTCTTCAGAATTACACTCTCACCTTGTGTCATAAAGTTTCTTACACATACTTTCATATGCAAATTATTAATCTTTTTAATTCCTCTCATAGAATAGCCATTATATTCATTTGCTAGGGCTGCCATAACAAAGTACCACAAACCAGGTGGCTTATACAACAGAAATGTATGCTCTCTCAGCTCTGGAGGCTACAAATACAACATCATAGTTGTTGGCAAGGTTTGTTCCTTCCAAGGGCTGTGAGAATCTGTTCTGCGTCTCTCACTTAGCTTCTGGTGGTTTGCAAGCTATCTTTGGCGTTCTAGGCTTATACAATCATCACCCTGATCTCAGCCGTCATCTTCATCTGATGTTCTCCCTGTGCATGTCTATGTTCAAATTTCCCCTTTTTATAAGGACACCCATCATATTGGATTAGGGCCCACCCTAATAACTTCATCTTCACTACCTACATCCACATTGACCCTATTTCTGAGTTACATTACAAGGTATTGAGAGTTAGGACTTCAACATATGCATTTTGGGAGAGCACAATTCAACCCATAGCAGCCATTTTCACATGATAAAGTTTGACATCTTCCAATCACTACATATTGTCCGTATAACTGCTGAATTTCCCATGCCTATAATAGAACCTGGCACACAGGAGAGGTATAAATATTTGTAGAATGAATGAGTGAATAAATGCATGAGACTATAAGTCAGGGAAGAAACTGGCTGCTGAGAGGCTTGCTAGGCCACATCATTAGCTGAGTAATGCCATTCTGCATGGCATTTAGCGGGAATTAGGATTATGCCTTGGCAAAATAGCAAACTACCGTATACCCCATGGACTTCTAAGGTCACTCGTAAATAGTCAAAATCACAAATGTTAAAAATCAAAAATGTCAAAACCCATAAAACCCAGCAACTATTATACATATTTTTAATGATTTCTTTCTTAAGGGAAGGATAGTAGAAAAGAAAGTATCAGAAATAGAGTAGTAAATGATTTCGATTTAAGTAAGTCCTGGAATGCGTTATTAGAGAGACAGCAAAGGTCACTAAATGAAAACAGTATCAGCCAGATACATTATAGTACCGTTGATGAGTAATCCACTCCTGTAGCACTAAATCAGGTGATTCCTTGTTACAATAATTCTTCTGCTATTTTAATAACTAAACTTCTTTGGACAAGATCCAAGATGAATTGTACACACTACAGTAAATTGTACATAACAAGCCTCTATTCTTTTTACACTAACATTTTCAACGCTCTCAATAGATAGTACCCACATAACAAGGGACTGAAAGTATTCTTTTCTATTTCTCCTAATCATCTCATTCAAATCATATCATTTCCTGGGAACTTGGCTTTAAAAAACCGTATTATTACAAACTTTAAATAAACCTGGATAGGTCTACATTCATTTCAGCAGAAGCATCTTGAAATGTTGAATTATCATCTTCAATTTCCTTCAGTCATTTATTGTAGCAAAAAATAAAAAAAATTAAAAAATGCAAATAAAAAACATCTCTTAAATGTTTCATTTATAAAAGCTTATTTTTCCCCACCATCAAATTCTGTACACAGTCTGAAATAAATCACTTTACAAAACTGACATCTTGCATGCAGTTATTCTGCCACAATACATTTGCTTAACTTCAAGGTTTATGGGGGGAGGGGAGGGAGCTAGCATTTTTTTCTCAACCTTTTATGAACAGAAGACTAATACAGAGCTAGACTGGTTTTGGGTTTTGGCCTTTTGGTGGGGGGCAGAATTAAAATTAAACCTCAATTGCCAATAGAGATCACTACAGCTATCCCCTTTTCTAGATAACTTTACTAATCCTTCCTGGCTATATTAAAAATTATGCCATAAAATAAACACTTTTAAAAGGCACATCAAGTCAGAGGGTGGCTGCTCCAAAGAGTACTCTATGACAGCTCACTCTGATTGGAAAACATATCTGCTAGCCAAAAACATTCAAAGCATTTTCTTGAAATCCTGCTCACAAGCAATATAATAGCAAGTTAACAAAGTAGAACAAATCTACAGAATTCCACTATGAAGTCCTGTATACTTTTCCCCCTAACATAATTGTTAATGACAACTATAAAATGCTAATATACAAAATAAACAAAATGTAGTTTGTATTTCCAAAACCAAAGAGTTTTAGACCAGGATACAGAGAAAAGGAAATGTTTTTATTAGTACAGTACATTCAGATCACATTTATATAAAATAGGTTGCTACCAAGGTCATTTGGTAAAGGAGCCATTGAATATATTTGGGCAAGGGTAAGTTTATGAACTATGCTATGAGGGAAGAAAATGAGATGCCAAGGGCTTCTTTTTCTTCCCTTTATATACCAAACTTAGCTATTACATGAGGGTCAGAATCACTGTTCAAATCTTTCTCACTTAATGTCACTTTGTAAAGCCAGAGTGTCTAATAATTTACTGCATAAAATTATAGTTTAACTATATCATAAACTGAATGATTCCTAGAGCATCTTTTTCTCCAATCACCTACTTAAGAAATTAGTATCTATATTCAATACATTGTCCATTTTTGAAGCATTTCCTACATTTCTAGTCAATCTTAAAAGCCTTATTTAGAAATAATACCAATCCACTTCTAATAGCTAAGGAGAACAATTTTTTAATCTGTAGGGTATCTTAAAAACCAATCAACTTGACATAACCTCCTAATTCCAGGAATGTAAACCATAATTCAACCTTCAATTTTCCTCTTAATATATTCTACTTTACTAAAATGAATTCCCATCCTGCAACTATTAACAAGAAAATTGTACTTAAAATAATATTAAAAGACAAAATCTCATTATTTAGTATTAGATTAATAGTCTATAATTCCAATCTTAAAAATATCTATAGCTATAACCTCTCCAACTTGTTAATTTCCAAAGAGATTAATAAAAGATGTGATTAACATCTAAACTTAGAGCAGACTGTCATTTGGAAAAAACTATGTTAACAATAACTATACCACAGTCAAATAGATCAACCCATCACCCTTTATGGTTCTGACTAAGGTTAATGAGCACAATTTGTCATAAATTTTCTAGTAACTCTGAAAACCTGAATTGAACAAAAAGACTACTTTTTTCATAACACTTTATAAAAATAGAATAAAGGCTTGAGTTGTCTTCCTTGGAACCTGAGTAGTATTTGGCAATGTAAATGTCATTAAATATCTGTGAAATGAATAAACAACAACAAAAATGAGCACGCACTGCACTACCACCATTCAGTTCCTGATTACGTGCCAGGTAATATGTATTTCAAATTCTACATTATAAAAGGGAATACACTCAACTGTTTTTTATTTCTACTAATAAAACACTGAAAGAATTATTCACTAAGTATATGTGCTGCCGAAGCGAGCACAAGAATTATTCACTAAGAAACTCCAATTTAACAGAATTTAGAGTTGGACTTTCACAAACCCTAACTTGGCTAATGATTTTCTGCAACTGTATGACATTTTTCATTTTTTTCTTTATGAAATTAGAAAATATACAGAAATGCAAGTTGTAAGTTTCTTTGTAATAAATAACACATGTACACTACACTTGTTCATAATAACATTTATTTCTCTCATGAAGAAGTTACTTTTTAAAAAAGCTAGAAATTTGAGAGGATGAGGGTGAAAAAAGTAATGAAGTAACTATAAATGTTCTTCCACTTCAAAAATTGTCTGACATCTGAGCCAGAAGACTCTGCATCTATCAGTGACTTCCTCTTCATGTGTCATAGAAAGAGTTCAACATGCTTTACAAAATCCATTACATTTTAAGACATTTCCAACATCTTCTACCATAAATCAAGAAATCCATTTATGCAAGGTTACTTATGCAGAACTAATCACATAGAAAATTTTAACTTCTTTTTCAAAAATTAAAGTACTTTACTGTACTTGGCATTCCTATAATAATGATGTGGATATGTGGATTCAAAAACTGAAAGCATTAAGAGCATATAATTAAAATCCAAGGACTTAGACATTAAAAAAAAATTTTAATATGTAGAATTCTCTGTAACAAATATTCTGAAAAAATAAATCAGAATATAAACACAATATAATCTCCTTTGGACTTGTCCTCTCCTTAAGTGTGGCATTACATAAACATAGAAAGTTGTTCCAAAATACTTGTATGTACTTGATATCACCTCAAAACCATGTAATCAAAAAATGTGAAAAAATGAGACAAAAAGATCTATAGGCATGATGCATAAGCAACAAAAACTCGAGTTTCTCTATTCCTAATAATCTCTAAAACCTATCTTCCTAATTTCAAGGGCAAATTTACACAAAAGAGAAAAATAAACAGTCATCTATACAACCTTTACAGCCTTTATTGATAGGGTATAGCCATTATGCCAAAATTCAGCCATTAATATACAGCTTCATTTCCCAACTAAAGCTAATGAGAATATATTTTACCTTAAATGGGACATAGAGGCAAATTGCCAAGAATTAAAATATAACCTTAAAGTCTTAATTTCATACTTCAAATATCAAAAAAAGCAATAATTCCCAAAATCATGAAAACATGATGAAGTAGCTATATAGGAAAGAAATGGGCATTTAAGTCATTTCATTCTTTCTTTATATAGTGAAAACAGATGTATTTATAACTTTAGCCTTCAGAGAGCATACTTCATAAAGTCATTCATTTAAAATAGACAAATGTTATACTCTGGTTTCTCTTCAGATTGCATAAATCTTTCGCCTTTTACTAAAATAGACAAATGTTTACAAAGAACATTTAACTTAAATTTCATAGTTGCTTATAAAATGGTACTTGAAAGATTGACCTGTATAAGGAAATAAGAGTCTTGTCAAGAGAGATAATAAACTATAAATATAAAATATATCACAATGTTAAAAACCTCATTGTGTTCTATAGGAAAATCAATAAAGATAACTTAATCTTTCTAGGGGAAAGAATATTTAGCATTACAAATTTAAAATGTAAATTTTATATATGGATTCAATAACAAATACATTTAAACCTTGCAATGCCACATAATCATCTATTTTGTGGAAAACAATAAAAGTGATGTACTTTTACAGTATGTGTACATCAAAACCAAAGGGTTAATTTTTACTTTTTCCTTTATTGGCAACTTTGGATGCATTTTTAGGTTTTGGTTCCCAAAGGGCATTTTTCACAAATCTTGAAGCTGCACCTCTGTCCAGCTTGCCAGCCTTTTTCTTGTCTGTTATTTCCTTGACTCTGTTCATGTATATTCTGATTCTTTCCTTAAAGATAAAAAAAAAAGCAACGGATTTACTAAGCTGTTCACCACCACTAAGCTTTATTATACTATACCTCAGTTAAATTCAACAGATATGTATTTATTGCCTATTGAGTGGTGCTAGTAAGTGCAAGTGAATAGGATAAACATGTTCCATGCTCTTCTGGAGTTCATAGTCTGGGGGGAACAGACATTAAAAAGTCATTTCAGAAGTATTTGGAGTGTTTCAAAAGGGGAAGAACTAGACTAAGACATCACTACAGAGATAAACACTGAATTGTTCATATGTAGTTATATATTTTTTAATTTAACATTAACCTAAATCCATATAAGAACTCTTATGTATCTGAAGTCTATAATCTAAAATAGAGCTCTCATATACTTGTATGCAATATACAAATTAAACTCTCTTGAAACTTTTCTAAACAGGAAATGGAAGAAGTAGTACTTAACTATTTTTTTTATTTTACCTTCTAGTATCACAATTAAAATAAGCAAAATGAAAATACAAGTTTTGTTCAATTTCATAGTTTTGATTGATAAGCACATGATACTTTCTAATGAAATACAGTTTCTATATTTCTAATCAGTTCTAATCAGACTTTACAAGGTGAGGAACATAATAAGGTTGCCATACCACTTTGAATCCTCTGAGACCATTAATCAGAATAAAGGGCTATTTTATACTGTCACTGGAGAAATAAAGGGGATGAGAGCCATAAAATAGCATAGTAAATGATTGATCACTAATAAAAAGCAAGTTTTATTAAAATAATCAAAATAGTTATAGAAATACACTCAGAAAAAGGCAGACCCCTAGAACTTTTTAATTGTGAAAGGCTGACAACTCTGCTCAAAATCCTCTCATGGCTGTCTGCTCCCCTTAGAGTAAAAGCCCAAGTCCTCCCAACACACACCTACCCCAGCCTTGCCTGGAATGATCTTCCTCAAATATCCACATAGCCACTCCCTCTCTCCCTTCCAGCTGGCTCAAATGTTAACCTTGTTAATAGGCCCTGCCTTTACCATTTAAAATGGCAATCCTACTCAAGCACTCCAATCCCCCTCATCCTATGCTATTTTTTTCCCATAACATATAACTTTCTAACATACTATATATCTATATGTATTTATTATTAGTTTATGTTAATTGCTTGTCTCCCTCCACTAGATAGTCTGGCATCTGCCACAAGGGTAGTGGTATTTGTCAGCTTTATTCACAGAGGAACCATCTCACTTGGATATAATGCCTGGCTTCCAATAGGCACGCAATTATTTGTTGAATAAATAAATTGACTATTTTCAATGCCTTTCCCCATTCATGATATATATGACAAATAGGTTTCCTCTCACACACTAACTCTGTGATCAATTAGTGATGTCTGTCACAAGGTCAGAAAAGGGGAATGGGTTTATGTATGCTTTTTATGTGCCAACCATCGTCCAGAATATGAATGTACTCCTCCATAAAGTGGGTTCTGACAGAGAAAAAAGACAGATGATGATTTTATCCATTTCCAATGACAGAATCAAGTATTAAGACATTACAAATAAGTTTGTATTAAAAGAAAAATGAGAAACCTTATAAATGTAAAGTCCATATTAGAAAGTTGAAAACAGATGATACAGGGCACACTTCTTAAGATTTTAAAGTCAGTATCACCGGTCAAATCAAGATCTGTGCCTCATATTGTTTTACATTTTTGCTTTAAATATTTTTCACAATTTCTGTATTTAAAAATAAATTTGTTTTTCCCCCAAGAACTTTAAAAGAAGACAATGCATTAGTCCATATATTTATAAAATGAAGATATCTGGTTTACTCATTTTTTTATAAATAAATGACCAAGTATTCTACTAAGTTGTAAATAACATACATATCAACCACCATAAGACTTGAGAATAATAATACAGTGTCAAGTGTATTTCATATATTTACCTTATATCTTATAAACACAAAGAATAAATTTATTAACATTCTTATTCATAAAGCCAAGTCAAGAAGGTTACTGTAAGTTAGATTTCTAATTTTTTTTCATATTGAATGATTTAATTTTTGAAGTCAGCAAAAACTTCAAGATACTAGACCTTATATACTGTACTTATACATCTAAATGGAATACAAAGACAAACCTAGAAGATTTATTACAGGTTGTAAATATGTCAGTAATGCAGAATTACTGGACAGTACACATACAACTGGTGCCAAAAAAGCTTTTAGCTTTGTTGCTGAACTGGATTCTTTACTGCTGAGAAAATGAATTAATGGAAAAATTGAAAAGTGGGGGAGAAACTTTCCCGTCTTTGCTAGTAAATCAACTAGAATATACTTTTAAGAATTGTGTAAGAGTTTTTAAAAAAAAAAAAAAGGCAGTTGTAGAGATGAACAGGATTTCAAGAATTTATAGAAAAAATAATATGGAAGTTATAAATTACTTGAATTGTAACATTTTCCCATCCAGAGATTTATATAATATATGGAACACCATTTCCCTAACAAAGGTAAGGAAAAGACATAAGGAAATCTGGCTCACTTTCATAATTTGGACTCTAAATAATTTTGTTCTCCACAGCTAGTATGATAAAGGTACTGTGACTTTGACTTCAGGAATACCACAACAAACAAAGAGTCAAATAAAAAGAAATCCACTGCAATCTTACCAATTCCTGCTTTACTGGATGTTCCTTAGGATTAACTCCCTGAGTTGCCAAATAAACTACAAGACAAAGATTTCATGGAATAAAATGGCATATATATTAATTAAAGAAACTAGTTACTCACAAAAAAGAAATGTCACAAAAAATGATTAATTAAGTCTTAAATTATTCAACCTCTATGTAATAGTAAATTTTTATGTGCCTCAAGGATATCTGGTACTCTGACTTAAAAGAAATAAATATCTGACTATTAAAATTGCCATAAAGTATAACCGTATATAAAGGCTAGCATTTAAAAAATAAATCACCTTTGACACAATAAATAATTTGTTAATTAACTCCAAATTAATATACATACCCCAAAACATTGAATTTAATGTGTAAGCAGAAACTAAATCCACTTTGGCTTGCTCAAGGGGGTCCAACTATAAAAAAAGAGAGAAAGAAAAAAGAAATACATACAAATTTTGAGCACCATCACATAAACTTTCACCAAATACAATGTATCAAAGAGATGTTTCTTTCCCTTCCTATAATCCAATAACCAAATGATCCTGAAATAATTTGCAAAAAGAAAAAGTTTTATTAACCAGTGATTTTTGCCCACAAATTTTCACTTCAGGGTATCAACTTTACTTAGACAAGGAATGTGTATAATCCAAGCAAAATTCTTTTCAATTATTTTAATTTCAGGAGTTACGATCTGGGTTTTGTATGTCAAAAGTAATTTATCAATATAAACACTGTACATGATGCACTTATGTATAAGAGGCAGGCTAAAATGCTTAGGCAATACCAAAGACAGAAGAAACATAATGAGATTTGTTTTAGACTGTCAAAGTCAATTTACTCTTTTTGTCCTATAGGGTTTCCAGAAACCCTGATAACATCATTGTAATATTTAAAAGGTCAAAGATAGAGTCTGTCAAAAAGAATGTTGTTAAGAGCTTTTTTCTCAAAACCAAGTCAAAATAAAAATATAGTTAAAAAAAATATATAGTTAGGAAGTATTTCCTAAGGTTGGAGTTCTGTTTTGTTTTTTCCCCCTAAAAATACCAAACACTTATAAAATTGAAATTAAGGGGAAAAGGAACATATGTCATTAATCTGTATCTTCTATATTTTCATAACATAGCACTCTGTTTTATGAATTACATTTTTAGAAATTACATTTTTAAAATACCTTCTGCAACAACTCATTTCTAGAAACAGACATCATGGTCTTCAGCATCTCATCCACAGCACCAATGGAATTCTCAAATGTTGATAAATACTCATGAATTTCTACTGGATAGTCTTCATTAATTTCTTCACCTGCCATTATGACCAACTGGAAAAAAAAATTAAATTTTTAGAATTTGTGGAAGACAGAGATTGCTCTTTAGTTTACAAAAACAAAATCAATAGTTTTATCATGCATTTAAAAATTACTAAAAGAGTTAAAACCTAAAGATAACTATACAAATCTTAAAATATAATTCTAGAGCAACTACATTCACTTTGCATCCTCAAATTGTTCAAGGTGGCAGGGGGAGAAGAGAACCTACCCAAGTCCACTAATGCTGCACGTATCAGAGCCTCAATGCCTTTCAAGAACAAAAGACCAAACATGGATTATCAATAATCAAAATCCCACATTTTAAAAACTTACAAAAAATAAAAAACCCGTTGAAATTAAAGACCAACCAAAGCTATGAAAGTACGATGAGTATATCCTATCCTTTATGCTTGTTGAAAAAATGATAAGCTCTTTCTTTGAAAAACTTTGAAAAATTTTAGCCCTTCTAAATTTAGGTGTTGAGGGGCACCTGGGTGGCTCAGTTGTTAAGCGTCTGCCTTCAGCTCAGATCATGATCCCAGGGTCCCGTCCCGCTCCTTGGGAAACCTGCTTCTCCCTCTCCCACTCCCCCTGCTTGTGTTCCTGCTCTAGATATCTCTCTCTGTCAAATAAATAAAATAAAATCTATAAATTAATTAATTAATTTAGGTGCTGATCTAGCAGCATGGTATATTAAACTAAAAAATTAGAAAACCTAGGTCTGAAATAGCTTATGACTATCACTAAAATCATTTTTAAGCCTATACTTACATTTATATATATTTTTTAAGCCTCTTTAAAATTGTAATAACAAATTCAGAGAGTCTATAAATCACATAAAGTCTACCAGCAGAAAAGAGGAAACTTGGGAAAAATAAACGATATGATTTTCATTTAGGCTAGAGTATATCTTGACAGCCCATTCTTTTAAAATTCACATTTATGGGGCGCCTGGGTGGCTCAGCCTTAAGCGTCTCCCTTCGGCTCAGGCCATGATCCCAGGGTCCTGGGATCGAGCCCCGCATCGGGCTCCCTGCTTGGCGGGAGGCCTGCTTCTCCCTCTCCCACTCCCCCTGCTGTGTTACCTCTCTCACTGTCTCTCTCTCTCTCTCTGTAAAATAAATATTTAAAAAAATAAAATAAAATAAATTAAAAAAAATAAAAAATAAAAAAATAAAATAAAATTCACATTTATATCATAATACATAATATCTATGTGAGAAAAACCAAAATCCACACCAACATATTTAATATGATATCTAAGACCAAATTTTCAGAAGCAATTCCAAGCCATACGTACCATCTGTAGATTTAAAAAATATACATATTTTTTAAATACAATGAAAATACCTCTTTCATTACAAAGATAAATAGAACAACCAAGAATGTGTAAAATAGTAAAGCATAGTAGAATTGAAGTAAAGAAACTTGGGCTTTCTGTCTTGCTTGATCACTGATTTTGTCACCTTAGATAAATCACTGAAAATCTCTGGGCCTCAAATAGTTCATGCATAAAATAAGGCAGTTGGTCTAATGATCTGTAAAGTCCCTTATAATTCTAAATGTTACGATTATGTCACTTAACTTTAAAAAAGTACTATTGGAATATTTATTGACAATGTGTCAACATTTCTATTCAACAAGTACATTCTGCTGAGTCATCTGGTTTCATTAAAAAAAAAAAAAGTCAAGTCTATCTGGCTATCACTGCTTGGGCTGTAAAGTTACTATCTAACTACTGTGCAACCAGCAATTGAAAAAAGGACCTGATAAAAGAAAACCACACAGGAAGGAATTGTGACTTCTTGTTTCAAAAGGCTAACTAAAAATATGTATTTGCCTCTCATCCCTCCCCAAATCTCTCCAAATGACAAAAGAAATCCAAAAATAAGTCCAGAGTAATGTTGGAAACCAAAAAGGGCATGTATCCATCAGCAGACCTCAACAGCACAAATTTTTGTAAGCTAAAAAGCAAATGGGATCAGCGTGTTACGAAAGAGACCAAGGAGCCTGCAATCCCCCACAAACAAAAGAGAAGGTGAATGTATAACTAACTCCAAGATGAAAGGCACTAAGAACTGGGGCATAAGGGCTGAAAACAGCTAAACCAAAATCTCTAGATCTTGGAAGGCTCCAGCAGCTGCTGCCCAGATAAAGGTGTAAGTACAAGCATTATACTGCAAATATGGGGAAGATTTAGTGCTTATTCTCCTTACGTAGAATTTTAAGCCAATAAATTTGGAAAATCTGGATGAAAAGAATGAGGGGCTCGGGGGGAAAAATTACCAAAATTAACCTAAAAAGAAGTATGTAAAACAAATAGATTAACCACAGAACAAAAATTTTAAGGTCAAAGATCTACCCTCCAAAAAGGCTCCAAGTCTAGAAGATACAGGTAATTTCTTTCAAACCTTTAAGAAACAGTTAATTCTATAGTATTTAACTGTTTAAGAACACAGAAAAAGATGAAAAACTGAGATACCTATGTCATAACATACACAAAAATAAACTCCAGATGAATTAAAAAGGTAAATGTATAAACATATTAAAAGATTATTAAAATATTTATATAATCCATATGAAACCCAAATGCTATAAAAGGAAATGAGGGACAGACTTAACTACATAAAAAACTGAAAAAAAAAATGTACATGGTAAAAGTGTGCCATAAGCAAAGTTAATAGGCAAGAAACAGCCTGGGAAAAATATTTGCCAATAATAAAGAATTAGATTATATAAAGAATTCCTACCAATTAAAATAATACAGATATCTCCCATCAGAATGGCAATAATGTTAAAGATTAGCAAAGTTCAGTGTTGGCAAGGGTATACAATGAAGGTGGAATGTAAACTGGTATAGATTTTTTAAATGTACATACCCTTTGACTCAGGCAGTCTTAAGAATCTAGCTTAGAGAAATCCTTGTATACATACATACATACAAATTTATTAAAATGGACACCTTGAACTCTTCTCTCAATCTCTCCTACTTTCTCTTGCATCAGTTTTTCCTTCTGCTCTATCATTAACCATAAGCTTACCACATTTTATTTCTCCATCTTTGACAACAAAAGAAACATTTTGACTTCATATCCCCTCCAGAGAAAAAAAAACATTTTCCAACCCTTGAAAGACCGGCTTATACCAACAGTCCCAATTCCTCTCCTTCCATTCTTTCTTGAATCTGCTACAACCAGGTCCCCTCCTTCTCACTCAAAATTGCTCTTGTCAAGGTCACCCACATAGTCACACTGTTAAATTCTATGGTCAATTCTCAGTTCTCATCACTTGACATTGTTCACTCCCTTCCTTTAGTTTCCAGGGCATCACATTTTCTTGGTTTCCCTCCTACCTCATGGCTGCTTTCTTGGTCTCCTTTGCTGCATCCTTTTCATATCCTCAGCCTCTTACCCTTAATATGCCCACAGGCTGTCCTTGATTCTTTTTTCCCCTCTAATTTACTCCCTAGGTGAGCTCTGGACTTTAAATTGCATTAATATACTGATGACTCCCAGGTCTTTATCTCCAACTCTGACCTCCCCATGAACTCCAAATCACATTTCCAACTGCTTACTCAATACCTCTCTGGTTGGATGTTAATAGATTCTCAAATGTAATGTACCCAAACCAAAGTCTTGCCTGCTATAGTCTTTCCAACTCTACCTTTCCAACTGTTCAGACCTAAAATTACAGAATGGTCCTTGACTCTCCAGCCATAATGGCCTCATTGCTCTTCCCCTTCACATTGGGCATGCCCCTACCTCAGGACCTTTGTTCTTCCCTTCCTAGAATGCTTCTCCGGCACCAAGAGCTTCAGAGTTCATTACTTCACCTTCACCAGATCTCTACTCAAACGTCACCTATAGGTAATCCTTTCCTGACCACCCTTTGTTAAAATGCACCCACTACCCCCACCGACTTCCAGCACTCCTATCTCCTTCTCTACCTCACAGTGCTCAGTAGCATGACATATTTATTTTATTCATTTACTGTCTGGCCACCTCCAAAAGAATGTAGCCACATGAGAGCAGAAATTTTTGTGTTTTGTTCACTAGCACTGCCTGACAGTCAACAAACATTTGCTGAATGAAAAAACTCTTAACAAAATATTGGAAAGACTAATCTAAATATTCATCAATAGGGAAACAGTTAAATGAATTATAGCACATCCGTCCAAAAGAGTATTAAAAACAAGTAAATCTTTATGTAGTAACACACAATGAGAAGTGGTGAAAAAATTCATAGAACACTGTATATAAAACAATATGTATCTTACATATGCCATTTGTTTTTAAAGACCTGTATATATGAAAATATGTAGAAAAAGGTCTGGAAAGAGATACACAAAAAAGAGACATTCTTTCTGAGAAGAGGCAGGGATTAGGGAATAGGATCAAAGCAGACTCATTTTAATTCTTCATTCTTCATGATTTTTTTTTAAGAGAGCCAACATGCGTGTGCTAGCCGGGGCCGGGGGGAGTGAGAGACTGTTAAGCAGGCTCCATGCCCAGCACTGAGCCAAACTGGATCTCACAACCCTGAAATCATGACATGAGCCAAAATCAAGAGGCAAGGGCTTAACTGACTGAGCCACCCAGGCATCCCTAAATTTTGTTATTTCAAAAAGCATGTACTAAAATTGTAATAAAAAACAAATCATTAAATTCAAATAAAGGCATATTTTAACAATGCATTTTGGCTTTTAACAAATACTGCAAATATAAAAAACACAGGAAGGTCTTTATTTAAATGTGCATTTTTTTCATCCAATTTTTCTATTTGAGAATATTTTTCCTCTCCAGAATCATGATGGGGATTTTTCCTACAACTATCCCTGGTCCCTAGGCCCCAATAAACAAGCAGTTATTTATCGTTAAAATGGGTTAGGATGAACAGTGAAAGCAAAGCAGTAAGAATAATTACCCTCATTAAATATGAACTGAACCACTTGCCTTTTTCCTAACTAAAAAAAATAAAGGCAAGGCAGACTACAAAATAATGGTTCTTCTATTATCAGAAATTCCCTCCAATTCATATGATTTCTTCTAACGTTTTATACAGACAGTTCCTAAATATTCATTCCTTCCACAGGAAAATCTACAAGGAGAGAACTGCAGAAACTTCCCTCTGTTCCCTTTGCTACTCAGATCCCAGAATAAAGCCATGAAATGTATGGTATTAGCAGCAATAGCAAACATTTGAAAATCTGCCTATAAGCCAGGCACTATTCTAAGTACTCTATACACATTAACTCCTTTATTTGAGGGTCAATAACTTGCCCAAAGTTGTACACAGTAAAATGTCCAAAGGGAAAGAAGAAAAGAACTCAACCTCCTCTGCTCCTTACCCTCTCCCAAGGTCTAAAGGTATTTCTCGCCCTTCAACCTGCTCCTTCTAAAGTACCAGCAGCAGAGGTGGAGGTAGGAGAGGGCAGGAGAAAACTGGCCTCTTTCCATTCCTAAGGTCTGGCTAAGATTTAAGTGCAGATGGAGGGAACCCTCCCTAGTAATCCCTACAGGATGTCACTGCCACTCCCTCCCTCCTCTCACTGGTAAGGAAAATCATAATACAGGCAGAAAAGGAGGGGTGCATATTATCACACAAGAACAGAAGCCATCTCCCTACCTCCTGCCGACGATTCTCTTACTTCAGGAAGGTCAATCCAGTCAGGAACCTGGGAGTCACCCATCACCCCTTCCTCAGACCCCAGATCCAATCAGTCCCATCAATTTGGCCTCAATGTCCTTACACCACAAGCTTTCCTCCACTCTCACTGACTAGATCATTTCAAGAGCCTCTGAGTAGTCTCCCTACTGTCAATTTTTTCCACTTTCAATTTTGAAAAGTTACAAGATATGATTTTTCTATAAAGATACTCTAGTCATGGTACACCTCTGCTTAAAATCCTGCAATAGCTCCCCAATCCCTCAGTATGGATACCAGGCCTATTATGACGTGACTCTTGCTTGTCTAACCTCATCTCTCATTGCCCCCCTCTTCCAATCCTACAGCTGCAGCCATGATGGCAGTCTTCCAGATGTGCCACGCTCATTCACTCTAACCTTTCACCTACATGGCTCTCTGTACATTAACCATTCTTCCCACTTAACTTTGTTCAAACTTTAGACATAAGATCAGGTTTTGCTTCAGCCAGTGAAGAATTCTCTGAGTACCACCCTCCTATTCTCTCTGAAAAACGCAACTACAAGCTGTCATATCACTAAAACACTATCTGGTATTGTCTGTTGATATAATTAATTTCCCTTTGACTACAAGCTCCTTGAAGGGGCTGTGTCATACTGATGTTCCATCACCACTGGCTGACACGTGGAATGACTATGTCTCAATCTGCCCAAGACAATCCTAGTTTGTGCCTATTGTTTCTACTGGCCATCCATTCAGCTCCCCATTTCTCTTTCAGAAGTCCCAGTCTGAGCAATAAATCATATGATCACCCTAAACAATGTAGGTTCTCTGACCCTTACCACAACTCCCCACCCCATTTTGTTAGAGAACGGCATCAGGGGAGTTGCTCCTGGTACCATCCAGCGCTCACCCAGAGCAGAGAACCAATAGGAGATTTGAAGACATTTATTGCAAGAAACCAATAGGAGATATATGAAGAGATTTACTGAAAGAAACTGGCTTAAGCAACTGTGGGGGCTGGCTAAGTAATTCCAAAATCTGCAGGGCAGCCATCAAGGAAGAGCATACTGGAAGTCTTGGCTACAGGCTGAAGTTGCTGTCCACAGGTGGAATTTCTTTTTTGTCAGGGAAGCCTCAGCTCTGCTTCTAAAGCCTTTCAACTGATTGAATCAAACCCACCCAGATTATCTAGAATATTCCTCCTAACTTAAAGTCAGCTAATTTGTAGATTTTGATCACACCTACAAATACCTTTATAGCAACACCTAGATTGGTTTTGGACTGAATATCTGGGGCTGCAGCCTAGTCAAGCTGTCACATCAAAAAGACCGTCACACTCCTTTAAGCCTCCAGAACTACAGCAAAAAAAGGTACATTCCTGGCATTACAAGTTGTTGTTCTGACAGAATTTCCCCCAAAATAGCCTTGTTATTCCTGATTGTCAGGTTCCCAAGTAATAAAACTAGACTTCAAATTCCAACTAACAAATGTGAAGGAATGACAAATTAAAAAAAAAAAATCACCATTTTGCAACCCCTGATGAAATTATAGATTCAGGCAACAATCACTGACAGATAAAGGGGTGATGGGGAAGTTTACAACACAGGAGTGAGACTATCACTACTTAAGCCCAGGGATCAATCTTCACATCACTGAAAGTAGGACACAAACATTATGAATCTCCTGATGTGAAGCAATGTGAGGTACACAGCACCATCTGCGTAGCATTTCCAACTTCCCAAAAAAGTTGACTCTGAATCTAATTGAGCCTTTAAAGCTAACTTCCATTTTACAGGAAATACAGAAGATAGAGAAACAAGTTAACACCACAAGAAAGCAAAAAGACAAATCTAAAGTGAGAAATACTCTACTGGACAATTGACCTGGTTTCTGTAACAAAAAATGTGATGAAGAAAAACTAAGAAAAGGGAGAAGTAGAGGAAGAAGAGATTAAGGAGATCTGGGAGAGCTAACAACCAAATGGATATGCAGACTTTGTTTGGATCTTGATTCAAATCAAGTATAAAAAAATATTTATGAGACAAAGAAATCAATATGGATCAGATGTTAGATGACACTAAGATTATTGCTAGGAAATTAGAATTCAGCTGAAAATGGCATTATAGTTATATAATATCATTTAAGGATGCATATTGAAGTACACAGGGGCAAAATTACAGGACATCTTGAATTTGCAATTTAAAAAAAAACTAGCCTTCATGAATTACTTATACTTTGAGAATAGAGATAAGAACCTATGTAGCGGGGCAGGGTGGGGGGCGCCTGGGTGACTCAGTCGGTTAAGCATCTGCCTTCAGTTCAGGTCACGATCCCATGGTCCTGGGATTGAACCCCACGTTGTGCTCCCTGCTCAGTGGGGAGTCTGCTTCTCCCTCTCCCTTTACCCCTCCCCCTGCTTGTGTACCCTCTCTCTCTCTCTCTCTAGTAAATAAAGAAAATCGTTAAAAAAAAAAAAAAAAAAAACTATGTATGGGGCACCTGGTTGGCTCAGTGGAGTGTCTGACTCTTGATTTCAGCTTAGATCATGATGTCATAGGTTGTGGGATCGAGCCCCTCGTCAAGCCCCTTGTTGGGCTTCTCACTAGCGGGAAGTCTGCTTGAAAGATTCTCTCCCTCTGCTCCTCCCTCCAACTTGTGCACTCACATGCGCATGCTCTCTCTCTCAAAATAAATAAATAAATCTTTAAAAAAAGAACCTATGCACATTATTTCTATAGTGAAATTAGATACCTAACTCACAAACCTAACATTTAGAATATAACTCGGTTCATAAATTGAGGAACACCTAAACAGAAATTACAGTCTAGAATACTAAAGCAGCTCTATTATCTGCCATTTCAATTCCAAATATAATTGGGGGTAAAGGGAAGCTAGGTTACTGGGCGAGCTCAACAGACCTGTGATAGTTGTTGAACAAAGCTTATAAAAACAAAACAGACCCTGTGGCCTCAAATGAGGTTTATATTACTAACATTTCCAACAAAGGCTGACATTCCAGAATGTCTAATTATTTCAATAATGTCACAAATTTCCTTCTAAAAAAATTCTGATGTCCTATACATTATCTTGCCCTCCTAAAAATGTATGCATGCCGGAATGAGTAAATAAACAAACCAACACAAGTCAAAAGTCATATGTAAAACTAGGGAAAATGTTTGCAACACAAAGACACAAAAAGGAACCCCTACAAATCAACTTAACAACAAAAAGAATACCTACAACCCAAAAGAAAATCAGAAGCTCACATATAAAGGAAATCCAGATGACCAATAAAGATAAAGCTACTCAATCTTATAATCAAAGAAACATAAATCGCTAAAACAAGATGTCACTTTTCATCTGCCAAACAAGCAAAAATTAAAAAGACTGATAGTATCTAATATGGTCAAAGGTGAGGAGAAACAGTCTCTCATTCACTATTAATTAGAGTGTATACTGAGTATGGGGGGTGGTGGGAATTTGGCACTGTGCTTCAAAATTACTTATGTTCAAATTCTTTGACCAAGCAATTTTACTTCCCAAAGAGTACATTTTCACACAAGATAACGTTCAAGGACATCTAGTATAGCCCTCTTTAAAATACTGAAACTTTAAAGCAGAGAACCATTAACAAGAACTGGTTAAATAAATTATGACATAGTCATTCAATAAAATACTCTGAGGCAGTGAAAAAGTATAAAGTAGAGCCAGATTCTTAAGATATATTAAGTGAACAAAAACTAAGCAGGATATAGAATACAACCCATTTGTTTTTAAGAAAAAAGATGTATGAGCATATACTTGTATATGCATGTAAATTTCTTAAAGGATACAAAAGAAGCTGCTAACTATGGCTACTTCTGGGAAACCAATAAGCAGGAAGGCAAAGGAGCACATTTTACATTATACTCTCAGAATTACGCGTTTTAAACAATAATAAATATAACATATTATAATAATTATATATTTTTACATATCATACATAAATTTTTTAATTATCTGAAATTTTGAAATTTATTCCCAAATATGCCCGATGTCATTTCCCCCAACTTAGCAGCTAAAATCAAACCTATATTCTTTAGCTCTATTATATTCAAAGAACCATATGAATAGATTCCCTTCTCTACACATAAATTTTCTAGCCACCATGAGGCCATTTTCTCCCTATTCTCACATACAAAAGCCTCTCTGGCCTTGTTCTCTGCCTAGAACTCCTAGAATTGTGAGGACTCCCAGTCACCACCATTTTTTGCCTGCTTAACCCAGCTCCCTCATCACTCAGATCAAGTCACATTCACTACTTATAGAGTCTCACAGCGTCCTGGTTTCTCCCTGTCATTGTTGTAATTTTATACTTCTGTGATTATTTGATGAACGCCCATCATCCACACTATACTGTAATCCTGGTACAGGGCAAGTCTTTGCTCATGATTACATTCCAAGTATCGTGGCAGCATGTCATAGTTGCTAAATAAATATCTATTAAATAAATGAACCCTTAGTGCCTGGCATGTAGTAAATGCTCAGTAAATGTTATTCATTTACATGGCACTGTAGAGTATGTGCTAGGAGGAGTAAGGATAAAAAAAAGAATTGTCAGGGAACTAAGCGAGTACCTGGTTGAGGATAACTAGCATTAATTTGTGTCTTTTGTGAATTTCTTCAGACCTAGAGCAAGAATAATTATCCAGAATGAGGAAATGGCTAGGAAAGAACTTGGAAAAGCATCCTTAAAACAACTGACTGGGATGTATGGCCTTGAACGGAAAAAAGTAAGGCCCTTCCCTCTGCTTGGATTACCCCATCCTCACACCCCATCCCCTATGTTCTGGGCCTAGTGAAACATTAATTATTTAAAGCCAGGAGACTAATTATGCCCCTCCTCTATAAAGGCTCCCATAGCTTCCAAACAAAAGTATCTCTTCTTTGTTCCCAAGTTCTCCAGACTTAGTTATTATATATCCATCAATCATACTCCTTCTCATGTATCTTGATAAATCCAAAAGTGTCAAACCTCATTTTACTTGATCCATTCATTCATTGCATTTGACAAAAATGAACACACTACTCAGCCCTGAATTCCACAACACAAGACTCTCAAAACTGTCATTGTCCCACACTAGCTATTTATTCTGTCTCCTTTGCTGGTTTTTCATCTCCCCAAACCTATAAAGGCTAAAATGCCTAAGGACTCAGGTCTTATACTACTTTTCTTTTCTGTTTACATTCATTCCTTTGGTGATTATCTCCAGTCTCACAATTTTAAGTACCATCTGTTCACTGACAACTCCCAAATGTTCTTTTCCAGCAATGAACTCCCCCCACTGAACTCTAAACTTGGTAGACTCAACATCTCCACCTGGATGACTAACAGACATCTCAAACCTAACATGTCATAACTGAACTCCTAATCTTCCCCCACACAACTGCTCCTTTCTTAGTTTTTCACTTCTTAGTTAATGGCAATTCCACCCTTCAAGTTGCTCAAGCCCCAAACCCTGACAATTATTTCACTCTTACAATCCACATTCAATCCATAAACAAATCTGTTAGCTTTACCTACAAAATGCATCCAAAATTGAACAGCCTCTCACCATACTTCTTTTCACCCTATGAAGCCACTATAATCTCATATGAATTATTACAACACCTTCCTAATTAGTCTCCTGGCTTTTGCCTACCACACTCTCCAACAATCTGTTCTTAACATAGCTGCCAGAGTGATCCTGTTAAAAACCTATATCAGATCATGACATTCCTCTGCCCAGAACATTCCACTGGTTATTTATCCTCTATGTTATTCCTTCAAAGCAGGATTTATGTTGCATGACATTTGCATCTGCACATGACTAACATAACATCTTGCCACATATTAGGTACTTAGTAACTGTTTGTTACCCCTTCAAAACCAATGAAAGTAAATTGGGGACAAATTTTGAGAATCTTAATATCAGATTAGAGTTTGTACTTAAAGATATTAGGAAGTCACCACATGGATCCAAAAGAAAAATATACCATAAGGTACATTCTAGGGCTGTTTCCATTCCTATGCTAAGTAGAGTTACATACAATTATGAACTGAGCCAGAAAAAAATCCAATTTATAATTTTGAGACATCTGCAGATGTTGCACCAGAATTCTATTACCATAATGACCTTTTCGCACTGCATTATCTTAGAAAATAATGGTGAAACACACATACAACAATCTATCAATAATATTGCTCCTTCGGCAGACAGTTCACATTGATGCCATCTATAATTCTCCTTCAAACTAACAGTAAAATCCCTGAGAAAAGATACTTTTTCCTTTTAAAGGTATTAACCTCTAAAAAATAAATTTAACCCAAAGTCTGATAATAGAAAAAGATACAAATTACAAAAGGTTGCTCAAAGTTGAGATGAATAATTACATCAGATAATGAATTTACTTCTTTTAATGCCAATGTTTAATTCAAAGTATTTTCAAAATTACAGATATGAAGCAGCAAAATTACCTTCCAAAACCATGGAATTCGCTTATTACAAAATTCTCATCTCTAAAATAATAACCGTATATAGGACGATTGTGAAAGTTAAATGAATAATATTGGTAAAGCTATTAGAACAGTGCTTGGCTCAGTTACCACTCAATACATTAGCTAGTGGTAATAGTTATTAACTTACTAAAGTGAGACTGACCAAATGTGACCAATGTGGACGATTCAAAGCCATACTTGAAGGGTCAACTGTTTGGAATCAGTAGCTGAGATAACACATATAAATAACCATTTGAAAATTAAAAGCAGTTTTATGAAAAACTGTATCACCTCTGACCTGTGATACATATAACATTAACTATTTGAAGGCAGCTATAACACCCTGTAACATTTTGGAAAACCACTGTTCACACGGTCATTATTTTATCTTTCAACAAAACAGAGTTCTAGCATGTCCACAAATCACAAACGGTTCTCTGAATTTCAAAAGGAATTGTCTGAATTTTCGGATCCAACATTTTCAGATCCAGTGTCAAAATAGTTAATTCTCGGTTCAGTATATTATCAGACAGTCCAAAGAGATTAATAAGCAGGACATATACATCTTTATCAAGCCAAAATTGAATTGAGGTCAACAAACAGAAAGACATTAAAGATAATTTAAACAGAAGTTTGAATCGCACCTAGCCTTCCTGAGGCATAATGAAAAACTTCGTCGAGATTATCGACTACAGATTTCGCCTTTAAATCGAAATTAGCCTACCATCTCACGTGGCCTAATACCGCAGCGGCAGGCCGTATGTGAATGATAAACGGTGACAACATAGTAAAGTTATTCCCCTACACCTTACACTTTGGCCTTCGTCCCTAAACAAGATTTGACGGCAGCTGAAAATTGTGCAGTCATTTAATTTCTCCTCCGCCTCCCAATATTTAAGAGGAGAAGCTGAGGAGAAAAAAACTAAAGGCCAGACCAAGAGAGAGTGGTGAGGGGCCAAGTTTAGCCAAAACCGGCTAGCAGCCGCAGGACAACCCGAAGTGGGGGTCCTGCAACAATGCCATCCCCCCAACGCTCAGGTATGAGGTAACGCATTCGCGAAGGCTACGCAGCCCGACCCGCTCCCCTCGGTCAGCCCGGGGATGAAAAGAGGGACTCCGAGAAGAAGCGAACTTTTGCAGAAACACGAGAAAAACTCAAACCCCAGCTTTGATTAATACCTCGCGGGCCTTCTACTCCTGCCTCCAGAAAAAGCAGTCGGGTGGTGGTGACGCCAATAGGCGCCGTCTCTGTCCGCTGCGCGCGCGGCGCTCTGTGATAACGTCACGCGACTCACCCCGCCCCCTGTCTCCTTTCCCCTGGGCGACTACTCTCAAATACCTCAGGCCAGACCTGTGGAAGGATTTGGGGCAAGAAACGGGTACCTTTTACTAGATTTGTATTCTGCGGAAACCCAGATACAAGTTGGGCATACATAACCATAAAAAAAATGTTAGTTACTAAGGCTTTGTTAGGTTTTTATTTTTGCTTAAACTGGTTCCGGGACCCTGGTTCTTTTTTTTTTTTTAATATTTTATTTATCTATTTGACAGAAGAAGACATAGCGAGAGTAGGAACACAGGCAGGGGGAGTGGGAGAAGGAGAAGCAGGCTTCCCTCCGAGCAGGGAGCCAATGGGGGGCTGGTCCCAGGGCGCCGGGATCATGACCTGAGCCCAACGCAGACGCTTAACGACTGAACCAGCCAGGCGCCCCTCCGGGACCCTGGTTCTTACTACACTCCCAATATCCGCCTCAAAATTAACCATCTAGAGCGGACTCCCAAATTATCTGTGGTGAAAGCACAAGTTCTTTAGTTTTAGAATTCATCACTGAAAGATACTTTTGTAAGATAGAGCAAAAATGAATTTCTTTGAAGGGGGGAAATCGGAGGGGAGACGAACCATGAGAGACGATGGACTCTGAAAAACAAACTGAGGGTTCTAGAGGGGAGGGGGTGGGGGGATGGGTTAGCCTGGTGATGGGTATTAAGGAGAGCACATTCTACGTGGAGCACTGGGTGTTATACACAAACAATGAATCATGGAACACTACATCAAAAACTAATGATGTAATGTATGGTTAACATAACAATAAAAAAATTTTAATGAATTTCTTGAAAAATGGAAAAAATAGGCAAAATACAAGGACAGATTTTTCATTAGTTTCAGTAAACATAAAATTATATTTTAATAAATATAATCAGATGTGAGAGGGAAAACTGATAATTGGAAATGTAGTATAGTAGTCCCCTCTTACCATGGTTTCACTTTCCTTGGTTTCAGTTACCTGAGGTCAACCGCAATCTGGAAGCACATGATCCTTCCTCTGATGAATTATTAGAATTATTAGACGGTCAATAGTCACCTAACACGATGCCTGCACCATACAGGTCACTTTATCTCATCATATAAGCATTTTGCCATCTCATGTCATCACAAAAAGAAGGGTAAGTACAGTACAATAATGTATTTTGAGAGACCATATTCACATAGCTTTTATTACAATATAGTTATAATTGTGCTATTTTATTATCAGTGTTGCTAATCTCTTAGTGTGCCTAATTTACAAATTAAACTTTATCATAGGTATGTATGTATAGGAAAAAACAGTAAATACAGGGTTCAGTACTACATGCAGTTTCAGGCATGGAGGCAGGTGTTAGGTCTTGGACCATATTCTCTAAGGACAAGGTGGGGACTACTGTAAGTGATTAAGAGCATCATTTTTACATTTGTAACTTTTATATGTGATTTATATACATATATCAAATCATTATATTGTATGCCTTAAACTAATACAGTGTTGTAAGTCAATTATATCTCAATAAAACTGGCGGGGGTGGGGGAATGGAGAGGAGAAGGAAAAAAGAAAAGTTATCCACAACCTCTGGGGGCGGGGGGGTATAACTCCCGATAGCATTTGAAAACCACTGCCTTATGCTACATCACAGTTTCTGTTACTCTATTTCACATCAGGAGGCTGAATTCGCCTCAGTGCTAGTGAATACTCCAGCTCTTAGCTGCAATGAAAGAGACTCAGTATTTAACAATATAACTGGCCTTCGAACTGGAAGATAAAGGCACTGACCACATTCCCAGAGTAGATTAATTCCTTCCCATCTGATTACTTCACAGTACAAACGATGGTGGATGATGCAAAAGTAGCTGTTCAGGACAAACTAGCTATGTGACCCTAGGCAAGTTATTTAATCTCTCTGATCCTTAGTATTCTCATTGGGAAAATAGAGCTAATAATAACTGTGAGACAAATGAGGCACCATAAGTGCTTTCCATAGTGCCCAGCACAGAGTAAGCATTTAATAAACATTAATCATTAGTAAGAGGAATTATCACTATACAATATTATCACTAAGAAAAAGGAAATTAGAAAATTCTAAAGTTGATAGAAAAAGAAAATTCTGATGTTGGATTTAAGAAGTTTCTTAGATCTTAGTATTCAAATTATATATTACAAATCAGGCTCCCAATTAATACCAGAGTAAAATATTAGAATTTTTTTCTATTTTCTGGATGATAACAAAAGAAAATCACCATTTTACATCCATCATAATAATAATAATCAACTCAGGTGAGATTCATCAGTAGATGCTGAAACCATTAGGTGCAAGTTTGATGCACCACCTTAAAACACTTCATCATAGGTTATTTTTGAATTATGAAGGTAAAAATGGTAATTTTACAATAGCTAAATCTGGTACCTATAAAACCAAGTGTTCTATTTTAGCATCACTAATGGGACAAACTGACATCACATGCCTCCTTTTGTGATGCGCTAAGACCATACCATCATTTAATGTGTTATTCCTGCCAAAAGGGTATTATCTGAGTCTGATCCTCAGGAAATATCAAACACACCCAAAATGAGGAACATTCTTTAAAAAAAAAAATAGCTCTGTTTCAGAAATGTTAATGTCATGAAAGATTTTTTTATAAAAGAAAGAAAGAAAGAAAGAAAAGAACTGTCCTAGATTGAGAAACTGCAGAGACCAACAGCAAAAGCAATGTGTGATCCTGGATTGGATCCCGAATCAATGAAGAAAAAAAAAAACCCTACAAAGAATATTACCAGGGCAGTTGAAATTGAATATAGATTCTATATTGAATAATGGTATTAAATCTATGTTAAGTTTTTTGTATTTGATAATTGCACTGTGATTATGTTAGAGAATGTTCTTGCTCCCAGGAGATGCATGCTAAAATATTTAGATTAGGAGTAAAGGGCCATGTTGTCTGCAATTTACTCTCAAATAGTTCTGAAAAAATATTAATAGTAATAATAATAGTAATTATACATGAAGAGAGATATCAGATGTGGCAGAGTGGTTTATTTTTTTTTAAAGATTTATGCATTGATTTGAGAGAGAGAGAGAGAGTGTTGGGGGGAGGTATTAGAGGGAGAGAATCTTCAAGCAGTCTCCCCACTGAGCACGGAGCCCAATGTGGGGCTTGATTTCAAGATCCATGAGGTCGTGACCTGAGCCAAAACCAAGAGTCAGACGCTTAACTAACTGAGCCACTCAGGCGCCCCAAGTGTTTGGTTTATAATCAGTGAATCTAGGTGAATGACATGAGAGAGTTCATTGTATTATTCTTGCAGCTTGTCTATAAATTTAAAGTACAAAAGAAAAAGAAGGAAGGAAGGGAGAGAGGAAGGGAAGGGAGGGAAAGGGAGGGGAAGGGAAGGGAAGGGGAGGGGAGGGAAGGGAAGGGAAGGGGAGGGGAGGGAAGGGAAGGGAAGGGAAGGGGAGGGAAGGGAAGGGAAGGGAAGGGAAGGGAAGGGAAGGGAAGGGAAGGGAAAAAGCATGATGGATGGGAGACCAGAGAGGAAGAGCCTTCTCTGAAATTCAACCCTTTAGCTTTATGGATGGTTTGTTTACAAGACTCCTGTCTTGTTTGTGACCTTTAAGGACCTGGGATGAAATAATCACCACAGGTTATGGTCTATGTGTACAAAATATTACTGTACAGAGTATTGCCCATTGCTACCCCCATCCCCTCCCTCAATTTTGAAAAGTAAAGTGCAGGTCATACTAATGTTAACAATTCCAATAGCAAGCTTTGTTTCCATCTTTGTTTCTTTGTTTCATATATCATGAATTAAAAAACTGTGAACTGGTCCACATCAGCATTTGGAAGTTTGTTCTCATTCATTAATCTCATTGTTTAATCATTGAACCAAAAGTGGTTAAATCACTCTCTCCCTACTTCTCAGACTGGATATTGAGAATAAATGAGCAAGTGAGGCTGCTTTACCACTCAGCTTCCCTGCACTCCACTCCAACTTCCAGCCTTGCAAGAGAGGGACCAATGGAGAGTAAGCTTTGCTCAGACAGATAGATACTGAGGGATGGAAGTCCCTGCATGTATGCCCAGCCCCATTTGGGACCTTGACTTGCTAGTTCAGAAGACAATCTGCAGTCTAACTCCACCTCATTTGACTCCTGCTGTAAGAAACAGAAAAATTATAGACAATGAGAATTTAGTAGCAAATTAGGCTTAGTTCAGGGGAGGTCGTTAGTGTTTCATGACACCCTGAGGAAGAATGCCCAGGTGGTAAGAATATTCTATCTTGAAACCAAGTAGGAGATTCTAAGTGATGAGCAATTGATGCCATCACTATCTGTACTGTTTGTCTAATTAATCTAAATAAATAAGCCACTTCCTCTTCTATTTTTTGTGCTTTTTTCTTCCTTCCTTCCTTCTTGTTGTTTTGTTTTGGTTTTGGGTTTTTTGTTTTTGTTGTTGTTGTTGTTGTTGCTGTTGTTTTGTTTTCCGGGTGTTGAGTACTTGATTCATTTGAAACATCTGGTGGGATAGGTTGTCAGCTCATAAGTCATTCTAAATACACAAAAAGTTGTATTTCTTCCCTTATTGTCTTAGTCCTTTCACACTGCTATGACAAAAATGCCACAGACTGGGTGCCTTATAAACAATAGACAGCTACTTCCCTCAATTATGGAATCTGAAAGTCTGAGATCAGGGTGCCAGTAAGATTGGGTGAAGGCTCTCTTCTAGCTGTAGGCTGTCAACTTCTTGTATTCTCGCTTGGGGAAGGCAGAAGGGAGTTCTCTCAGACCTTGTTTAAAAGGCACTAATCCCATCATAAGGACTCCTCCTTCATGACCTAATCACCTCTCAAAGGCCCCAGCTACTAGAACCATCACATTGGGCATTAGGATTTCAGCATATGAATTTGGGGGAGACACAAACATTCAGACCATAACACTCATCTTCACCTCACTGTGCTTTATTGTCCTAAATTATTTACATCAAAAAATGGAATAAAGACAGGATTTTAAAACCTCCCTAGAATTAGCCATTTGAAAAAATAACTGATAATTCAGTACTTCTTTAAGAAATTGATTCCTGTCATATTCCTTAAAAAATACCCTGAAACCGGGGCACCTGGGTGGCTCAGTCATTAAGTGCCTGCCTTCGGCTCAGGTAATGATCCCAGGGTCCTGGGATCAAGCCCCACATCGGGCTCCCTGCTCCACAGGAAGCCTGTTTCTCCCTCTCCCACTCCCCCTGCTTGTGTTCCCTTTCTCAGTGTGTCGTTCTCTGTCAAATAAATAAAATCTTAATAAATAAATAAATAAATAAAAATACCCTGAAACCTTGCCACATAATAACATCCTTCAAAAAAAAAAATCAATGTTGGGGCACCCGGGTGGCTCAGTTGCTTAAGCAACTGCCTTTGGCTCAGGTCATGATTCTGGAGTCCCAGGATCAAGTACCACATTGGGCTCCCTGCTTGGCAGGGAGTCTGCTTCTCCCTCTGACCCTCTCCCCTCTCATGTGCTCTCTCTCTCTCTCTCTCAAATAAATAAATGAATAAAATCTTTAAAAAAAATCAATGTTTGTAGGCATAATGGAAATAAATATATTTGTTACTCAAAGTGAATCCATTCTATGAATTGCATGTAGCTCTGTGCCTCCTGCCATTCCCACAGGAAGAATAACCTGAGTTTTCTGGAATGACAATCAAGGATGTAAAGGGAAAGGGCATTCTTAGATGGCCCAAGACTCAGAAATCAGTCCATCAATGGTGTGGGCATGTGTGATTCAGTTAAGTGCTCTGAACCTAGTCTGTAAAACCTGTAAAATCATGATTTCCAACCTACTTATTGCTTTTCCTAAACTTTATGACAGAAGTTAGGTGCTAAATTTTGCAATTTAAGGCTTTGAAAATGTTTCTATATGTATTCCTTACAAAGCCATGCTGTACTGAGTTTTCAACATTGTAACATAGGCCCCTGTTATGAGAAGGCTAAATCATTGAAAGAAACAGGTAGTTGATCCGTGCATTTTCAGCTCTCTGGGTGTCTGTGCCTTTTTCCAGGTGACTGCTATTCCTCCATCAGGATGTTGAGTATATTTTCCCACCCCTTGATGATGAGTTTGGCCATTTGCTTTGTTTTGACCAATGGAATAATGGTGGATATGATGCAAAAGGAAGCATGAAAACCTGGGCTTGCTTTGTTGTGCTTCTGCCATTACAATGAGGATAGACCCAGCTAGCCCATTATCCCAGGAGGAAGGTGAGGGTCACGTGGAGCAGAAGCACAGCCAAACCAGCTTCCTCATAGCCCATGCCAAGATACATAAGTGAGCCCAGGTCAAGATGAGAAGTAGGCCAACTTAGCTGAATTCTTCAGACACTAAAGAAATAAATGTATAGAATTATATGCCACACAGCACACAATTTTGTGGCACTAGCTCACTGCTATAGGTCGGTAAAAATATATAAAGGGGAAGAGGAGAGAGTTTGGCTTCTTATAAAGTGTTACTTCTCCTAGATATTATGAGTTATTTTTTGAACCAAAAAATGTAAAAGTAAAAAAAAAAAAAAAAAACCATAAAGGTGTCTTACCCCCAATATACAAGCTACATATTCAGTGGGGTTTATTTCATAATATTATAAAGGTGATAGTGGTGAAATATAATACTGCTGAAATAGATGAAAGCTTTATTTTTTTATCATAAAGCTACATATCTGTTTGAAGGTATACTTTTATGTATCAAGAGGCAGGCAGAGAGTAATTACCACCTGACAATGCATTACTGTCCAGGTATTCAACTGAAGGTTCTATAATGCATCAAAACTATTTTTGTTTTGGGGCGCCTGGGTGGCTCAGTTTTTAAGCGTCTGCCTTCAGCTCAGGTCATGATCCCAGGGTCCTGGATCCCAGGGTGCTGGGATCGAGCCCTACATCGGGCTCCCTGCTCTGCCAGAAGCCTGCTTCTCCCTCTCCCACTCCCCCCTGCTTGTGTTCCCTCTCTCGCTATGTCTCTCTCTGTCAAATAAATAAATAAAATCTTTAAAAGAAATTAATAAATTGATAAAACAAAAAATAGTTTTTTTCAAATTAATAAATAAAATCTTTTAAAAAATTAATAAATTGATAAAACAAAAAGTTTTTTTTAAAGATTTTATTTATTTAATTGACAGAGACACAGCGAGGGAGGGAACAAAAGCAGGGGGAGTGGGAGAGGGAGAAGCAGGCTTCCGGCAGAGCAGGGACCCCAATATGGGGCTTGATCCCAGGACCCTGGGATCCCAGGACCCTGGGATCATGACTTGAGAAGAAGGCAGACGCTTAACGACTGAGCCACTCAGGTGCCCCTTATTACTTAATTTTTAACTCAAAGAACTGATATGCACATTGTACATAGTTCTGATTATACAGACATCAAACTTATTCTTTTTATCCACAGATCCTAATAACCTGTTTTACGTATATTAAAGAAGCCCCTCTAGCCAACTAGTTATCTAAACATATTAAGATGAAAAGACTGGTTAAAGTTAAATTTCCATAGTTAAAGTAAAATTTGATAGTAAATTGTGTAGGAAATATTTTGATTTGTACTCCCATTTGAAAATTAGAAGAAAAAATATTATTAAAAATTTATTTCGGGCGCCTGGGTGGCTCGGTTGGTTGGGCGACTGCCTTCGGCTCAGGTCATGATCCTGGAGTCCCAGGATCGAGTCCCACATCGGGCTTCCTGCTCGGCGGGGAGTCTGCTTCTCCCTCTGACCCTCTTCCCTCTCGTGCTTTCTATCTCTCATTCTCTCTCTCTCTCTCTCAAATAAATAAATAAAATCTAAAAAAAAAAATTTATTTCATTATATATTAACAAAATTCTGGTTATAACAGCAACACACTAATTGTTAGAATGAAGAAAGGCAGAATCAAGTATTGGTTGAGATTTTTGTTTAAAATACTTCTCACAGGGGCGCCTGGATGGCTCAGTTGGTTAAGCAACTGCCTTCGGCTCGGGTCATGATCCTGGAGTCCTGGGATCGAGTCCCACATCGGGCTTCCTGCTCGGCGGGGAGTCTGCTTCTCCCTCTGACCCTCTTCCCTCTCGTGCTCTCTGGCTCTCATTCTCTCTCTCTCTCAAATAAATAAATAAAATCTTTAAAAAAAATAATAAAATAAAATACTTCTCACAGGGCACCTGAGTGGCGCAATCAGTTGAGCATCCGACTCTTGGTTTCAGCTCAAGTCATGAGCTCAGAGTTGTGAGATCAAGCCCTGCATCAGGCTCCACACTTGGTGGGGCGTCTGCTTCTCCTCTCCCTCTGCCCCTCCCTACTGCTCTCTCTCTCTTTCTCTCTCTCTCCGTCTCTTTCTCTCTCTCAAATAAATAAATCTTAAAAATGAATAAATTAATTTAATTTAATATTTCTGACAAAATTATTAGGTACTAAATGCAGTGTGGTATCCTGAATTGGATCCTAGAACAGAAAAACTGAGAAAAATTTGTGAAATCTGAATAAAATCTAGAGTTTAGTTAAAAGTAATATGTGTTAATTTCTTAGTTTGACAAGTGTACAAATAAATGTAAGTTAAGAATTGACATTAGGGGAGGGACACCTGGGTGGCTCAGTTGGTTAACTGTATGCCTTTGGCTCAGGTCATGATCTTAGGGTCCTGGGATCAAGCCCTGCATTGGGCTGTTTGTTCAGTGGTGAGTCTGCTTCTCCCTCTCCCTCTGCCTATGTGATCTCTCTCTCTCTCAAATAAGCAAATAAAATCTTAAAAAAAAAAAAAAGAATTGACATTAGGGGAAACTGGTAAGAAGTAAACAAGAACTCTTATAGTTGCAACTGTTCTATAAATCTAACATATTACAAATGAAAAGTTTATTTCAAAATTATTAGGTGGCATGACATGACATTCTTCTCTCACTTTAACAACATAACCACAAAGAGATTCATTTGTGCAGAAGTGTGTGAAGGATGTACCAATTTTCCCAAGGACCTCACTTAGTCCCTTGAGACAAATCTTTCTCTTTTATTTTTTTTTAAGATTTTATTTATTTATTTGACAGAGAAAAAGCAAGAGCAGGAACACAAGCAGGGGGAGTGGGAGAGGGAGAGGGAGAGGCAGGCTTCCCACCAGGCAGGGAGCCCCATGAGGGACTGGATCCCAGGACCCTGGGATCATGACCTGAGCCAAAGGCAGACGCTTAACAACTGAGCCACCCAGGCGCCCCCAAATCTTTCTCTTTTAAAGCACCTATCCTACAGTAATCCTTGTAATCTATTCAACCTCATAACTGTAGGAATACAGATAATTAATATTGGGAAGGCAGAGAACCCTGCATCTCCACTTTTCCTACATTGTAAATACATAAAAATTTGAGGAAACAGAAGAGCCAATGAGAATTGGCAGCCAATGAAAAAAGAAAAAGGTCCCAACAGAGATGTAAACAAGGTATACAAACTGTATTTAGAGATTTTCTTCCTTCCATGGAGCGTGATGTCATAAGACTGTCAGAAGCATGTGACCTTAATGACTAAATCCTTCTCTCTCCAAGTCTGTGGCTTCACAGGAGGCAGGAATTTACATAGGCAAAAAGAAGTTACAACACAGGCCCATACCCAATTATGATGTGATTCCCCGAACACGCTTATGTTAATTTTTTTCAGATTCTCACAAAAGGCAAGATCATAAGAAATGCTAATTCTCACAGAATTCCAGAGTTCCTGAAAATTTGTCTTTGGACCCCAACTTGAGAAGCATTGCTTTAAGAGTTTAGCAGAGGGATACCTGGATGGCTCAGTCCACAGGGCATGCAAACTCTTGATCTTGGGGTCACTAGTTCAAGCCCCACATTGGACATAAAGCTTACTTAAAAAAAAAAAAAGTTTAGCAGGAAAAAGAAAAAGGCAGTGTGGTAATAGTGGTACAAAGCACAACTACAAAGTCAGAATTCCAGTTTGTAACCCCAGCACAGAACTTAATGACTTTGTGAACTTCTACAAGTTACTTTTTCCTCTCTGTGCTTCATTTCCCTCACCAGTAAAAGGAGATGGTAGTTATATATCTTCCTGATGGTTGGTTGGCAGGATTAAATGAGATAATCTATGAAAAGAAGATAAAATTGCACCTGGCACTTGATTCTTCCTACTCTGCCTTAGTGCTATATACACAGCCAGTCTTATGCTAAGGAAGAGGAAGCTGATTAAGCTGATTAAGGAATCATAGAGCTAAGATCCCCCTTACTTTGTTATTTTCTTCTTTAAAGGTTTTAAGGAGCTCCTTAAAATAACACTATTTTTGCTTTGTCTTCACATAGTGGGCAGCTCCTTTTCTTATCTACACTATTCCTTTAGTTCCCGTGAGGAAACTCTTATGTGCAGATAAAAGTGGCAATTCATTTCTGGCTCGATTCAATCATAATCATATTGTCAACTTTACAAGATGTTAATTACAAAATAAGAGACAATTTGTTGTGTTTTATGAGGCTGTTATGACATGCCTAGTATGCCCAGTGAGTGAGCCAGGAGGTTGAAATGCAAGTGCTTTGGGCTGTTCCTTACTATGTGTTAATGGCTCAATTAAACATACCTTAAAGGAGTTTCATCCTACTCCATAGTGGGTGTTTAATAATTTGTTTTGTTAGGAGATTTTGCCCTGAGCAAGTCCCCTGAGGCTGAAGGAATTCTTTTTTTTTTATTTTTTTATTGTTATGTTAATCACCATACATTACATCATTAGTTTTTGATGTAGTGTTCCATGATTCATTGTTTGTGCATAACACCCAGTGCTCTATGCAGTACGTGCCCATCACCAGGCTAACCCATCCCCCCAACCCCCTCCCCTCTAGAACCCTGTTTGTTTTTCGGAGTCCATCGTCTCCCCCTCCGACTTACTCCCCTTCATTCTTCCCCTCCTGCTATCTTCTTTTTTTTTTCTTAACATATATTGCATTGTTTCAGAAGTACAGATCTGTGATTCAACAGTCTTGCACAATTCACAGCGCTCACCATAGCACATACCCTCCCCAATGTCTATCACCCAGCCACCCCATCCCTCCCACCCCCCACCACTCCAGCAACCCTCAGTTTGTTTCCTGAGGTTGAAAATTCCTCATATCAGTGAGGTCATATGATATATGTCTTTCTCTGATTGACTTATTTCACTCAGCATAACACCCTCCAGTTCCATCCATGTCGTTGCAAATGGCAAGATCTCATTCCTTTTGATGGCTGCATAATATTCCATTGTGTGTATATATCACATCTTCTTTACCCATTCATCTGTCGATGGACATCTTGGCTCTTTCCACAGTTTGGCTATTGTGGACATTGCTGCTATAAACATTGGGGTGCATGTACCCCTTCGGATCCCTACATTTGTATCTTTGGGGTAAATACCCAGTACTGCAATTGCTGGATCGTATGGTAGCTCTATTTTCAACTGTTTGAGGAACCTCCATACTGTTTTCCAGAGTGGTTGCACCAGCTTGCATTCCCACCAACAGTGTAGGAGGGTTCCCCTTTCTCCACATCCCCGCCAACATCTGTCGTTTCCTGACTTGTTAATTCTAGCCATTCTGACGGGTGTGAGGTGGTATCTCATTGAGGTTTTGATTTGGATTTCCCTGATGCCAAGCGATGTTGAGCACTTTTTCATGTGTCTGTTGGCCATTTGGATGTCTTCTTTGGAAAAATGTCTGTTCATGTCTTCTGCCCATTTCTTGATTGGATTATTTGTTCTTTGGGTGTTGAGTTTGATAAGTTCTTTGTAGATTTTGGATACTAGCCCTTTATCTGATATGTCATTTGCAAATATTTTCTCCCATTCTGTCGGTTGTCTTTTGGTTTTGTGGACTGTTTCTTTTGCTGTGCAAAAGCTTTTTATCTTGATGAAATCCCAATAGTTCATTTTTGCCCTGGCTTCCCTTGCCTTTGGCGATGTTTCTAGGAAGAAGTTGCTGCGGCTGAGGTCGAAGAAGTTGCTACCTGTGTTCTCCTTTAGGATTTTGATGGACTCCTGTCTCACGTTTAGGTCTTTCAACCATTTGGAGCCTATTTTTGTGTGTGGTGTAAGGAAATGGTCCAGTGTCATTCTTCTGCATGTGGCTGTCCAATTTTCCCAACGCCATTTGTGGAAGAGACTGTCTTTATTCCACTGGACATTCTTTCCTGCTTTGTCAAAGATGAGTTGACCATAGAGTTGAGGGTCCATTTCTGGGCTCTCTGTTCTGTTCCATTGATCTATGTGTCTGTGTTTGTGCCAGTACCATACTGTCTTGATGATGACAGCTTTGTAATAGAGCTGGAAGTCCGGAATTGTGATGCCGCCAGCTTTCCTTTTCTTTTTCAGTATTCCTCTGGCTATTCGCGGTCTCTTCTGGTTCCATGCAAATTTTAGGATTATTGTTCCATTTCTTTGAAAAAAGTGGATGGTATTTTGATGAGGATTGCATTGAATGTGTGGATTGCTCTAGGTAGCATTGACATCTTCACAATGTTTGTTCTTCCAATCCATGAGCATGGAACATTTTTCCATTTCTTTGTGTCTTCTTCAATTTCTTTAATGAGTATTTTATAGTTTTCTGAGTACAGATCCTTTGCTTCTTTGGTTAAATTTATTCCTAGGTATCTTATGGTTTTGGGTGCAATTATAAATGGGATCGACTCCTTGATTTGTCTCTCTTCTGTCTTGTTGTTGGTGTATAGGAATGCCACTGATTTCTGTGCATTGATTTTATATCCTGCTACTTTACTGAATTCCTGTATGAGTTCTAGCAGTTTTGGGGTGGAGTCTTTTGGGTTTTCCACATACAGTATCATATCATCTACAAAGAGTGAGAGTTTGACTTCCTCTTTGCCTATTTGGATGCCTTTGATTTCTTTTTGTTGTCTGATTGCTGTGGCTAGGACTTCTAATACTATGTTGAATAGCAGTGGTGAGAGTGGACATCACTACCACGTTCCTGACCTTAGGGGAGGCTGAAGGAATTCTAAAGCTCTATTTCCAGACATGTTCCATGGTTCCTCTCACTCACCCCCTCACAGGGAGGAGTATCTGGAAAAGCTTTCACTGCAGTCTGTGGCCTTGATTCTCAAGACCAACAAGAAACAGGGCCAATTTAAAGGAACTCCATAATTGCCCTCATAACTGATTTGGACAGAACAGACACACTTAAATAAATGCTAGAGTATCTTATTTCTCCACAAAGAACCCCATCTCTGCTATTTAAGCCAATATTTATGTGAAGATTTTCCCATTTTTCTTTGCTCTCTAGACATATTGGTTCAGATCTCATGGCTGAAGTTCACACAGGAGATTCACTATATTATTCTTTTTTTTTAATATAAAACAACAGAAAACCTAGTTCCAAGTTAATGTTTCCAATATCAGCTTTTTTAAAATTAATAGCTAAAAAAAATAAAATTAAATTAATAGCTACATAATCAAATTAAAATGCCATTTTTAAGGGGTGCCTGGATGGCTCAGACGGTTGAGCATCCAACTAATGATTTTCACTGGGGTCCTGATCTTGGGGTCATGGGATGGAGCCCGGTGTTAGGCTCCATGCTTGATGTGGAGTCTGCTTGAGATTCCACTTGATATTTCCTCAGCCCTTCCTCCATCACATGCTCTCTCTCTCTCAAATAAATAGTATCTTTTTTTAAATGTCATTTTTAAGAAGAAAAAAAAGAATAGTATAAAGTTCTTCTGACCTTAAATAATTGTGTTCACTACTTAATAAGTATTTGGATTTGAAACTTTTCCTCACCTGTCATGTATGATAGTTGCTCTATTTTACCCTGGCATCATACTCCCTACTCAGTTTCCTCACCCTTCTTCAAGGGGCAAGGGCAGATTCTCAGTAGAAAAGACTCCTTGACTTTGCCCTATATTCTCCACCCCTCTAGAAGGGGGCCATGTTGGAAGTATCAGTACTGAAAGCACTAATTTGAAACAACAAGAATAAACAGATGTTTAAGAAGCATAATTTAGAAGCCATGACTCCTCACACTACTTCTGATTCCCTGTCTCAAAGTAAGCAGTCCTGAAAGCTTGATAAAAGACACAGAGAATCCACAAGCTACAGCAAAGAACCAGAATCTCACGTATTGGCTCGCATCAAGCCCTCACATAACCTTTAAGAGCCTTATTCTTGACATCTCCTCATTTATTGAGCACTGTGAGCGGAATCTTCTGTTAAAATCATCTATGCGATGAGAAGCATGGAAATGCTTTGCAAACTTCCTCTCTCCTTCTCTGAGGTTCACAAAACAAAATGACGTATCCATCTTGGTACCACCCTTGTATCTTGTCTTCAAGGAACCTACAGGAATATTTCCTATTTTCCTCTGTGGTTCTGCAGAGTTCCCATATCTTAAAGTTTTGGTGTCCAAGTCCTGCAAGTGGTTGCTTGAAAGACCTAATCATTTCATTTCTACCTAAGAACTAAAAATGGCTTAGCTAGTTATAAACACAAACGTGCTGAAACAATGGCTGGATTAAATAACTCCTTTAGGGCACCTGGGTGGCTCAGATGGTTAAGCGTCTGCCTTCGGCTCAGGTCTTGATCTCTGCATCCTGGGATGGAGTCCCATGTTGGGCTTCCAGCTCAGTGGGGAGTCTGCTTCTCCCTTTCCTTCTGCCTCTCCCCACTGCTTGTGCTCTCTCTCTCAAATGAATAAATAAAATCTTTTTTAAAAAATAAATAAATAACCTCTTTAATTGAATATCATGCTACATTTCAATATACTTTTTTAAAAAGCTGTTTTCTTTTATTTGGACTTGGAAGTCTGTTGTAAAAAATATATATAATCTTGAGAAGAAAATTAACTGCACAACTGGCCAGGATATGATTATAAAATAGGTGGAGTAACATTTGTTTAGAGAAAAGGCATTCTATAGTTAAAAAAGAGAACAAATACCTCATTTGTCTCATTTGATTTTCTTTCCAAAGGTCTAACTAAGATTTTCTAGGGGACATAGCTTTTTTGTTTGTTTGTTGGTTTGGGGTTTTTCTTTCTGCAACAGAATAATAGGTAGTCCACAAACTTAATATTCATGTATACAGTTTATTATAAAGGAAACTTTAAGCATTGTCATCACCATTTTGTGAATTGGAAAACCTTGCCACATACAATTTAGATCCTATGACCTGTCATTAGCCAAAATGTTTAATAGTAAAGCGACTTCTTCCCCAGGGCAACACCCATTCCACTCAGTGCTCCATACTGCCCTCTCCTGGTGGATTTTCTGCAAAGCTCACATCTCACACAGCTGAGTCCCAAATCCTAGACAATTAAAGCAGCGGACAGACACACATGAACTTCTGTTCACCTCTGAACCAAAAATGAAAAAGAAAAGGAATGGAAAAGGGAAAAAAAGAGAAGAAAACATTTGGATATGTCTAGATTTGGCAATTCAAATGATATTAGAATCATTCTTCATCTACCCCCCTACCACTTAGTTCCTTAGTTCCTTTTTCTCTTCTTTCTTTTTGTTCTTTGTTCAAGAAATAAACTCAAAATAGCTAATCACAATAGCTATGACTAAATGGTTAGGAAGAAGGAGCCCAAGTTTGAAGTTGTTTTGTTTTTAACAGAATGAAAAAAAAAAAAATCCTAAACCCAAACCCTGTAATTCAACCCAACTTGTCACTACCCTCTGATTAAAGCATTTTTTTAAAAATAACAGATAGGAAGCTGAGATCTGCATTGAGATAAAGATGGTTAGCATAGATCAAAAGGAATTGTACATATGTCAGATTAAGTGACAGGATGTGGGGAAGTGGTAGGTCCCATATCCAGTTACTTTATGCACGAGTACATTTGCTGAATGCAGGTACTCTAACAGGCTAGTTGCACATAGACCGAAACCAGGGAAATTAATGGAAAGCAATCTATAATGGTTAGGGTGTTTGTTCTGATATGGATCCAAGACCACATATCTCCTAATTAGTAATATTACTGTAATTTTTTATAACTGTCTATCTTTCCCTGCCCAGGACAATAAATTTTCTTTGAATCTTTCATCTGGCATTTCTGAGGGGGTCAGCGTTATGTTGTAAGTACTCTATATCCCACATACATAAACTTAGTAATTAGATATAGACAAGTTTCCCAGCCAATTAGAAGAAGAAATATTTAAAATCTTCTCTCTCACCAAAAAAAAAAAATTCCATCTAAGGCATTTTGGGAGACAAAAGGGGCAAATGATATAGAATGTCAGTATCAGTGGAGCCCAGAAAAGAATACTTAGCTGGTTTTGAGGTGAAGTGGGATTGGGGAGAGAAGAGGATAAGAAACAAGAATAGTTTACTTGCTAAGTAAAATGGAAAAATCATACAAGGGTTATTTTCCAGGAAGGGTGAGTTACAACAGAAGAGTATTTCTTAAGACCACAATTAATGCCACGTATTTCTTTGGGATCCCATTCATATATTACCATTCATAATGAAGGTGATCTTGGCTAATCAAGGCCAGACTATAAGTCAGAGAAATTAAAAACCCATGTTAGGGAAATTCTATGGGGCTTAATACAGGGATTGCTTCCTTACTTAATGTAGTCACTAAGATCTAAAATTCTAGAGCTGGAAAGACCTTCCCATTTACCTTTAATCCCAGACCTGACTAACCCATTTTAGTAATAATCAAATCAAATCACCCTTTAGCTAAAACAATTGCATACCCTTAATAATCCAACAGGCTAGGACTAGGAGGAGGGGAATGAGGCACTTGCCTTCAGGCACAAACTTAAAGGGGGCCAGGGGAGGGGGTTCCAAAGCCTTAGGAATCAAGATAAATAATATTTCAACTTCGCCTACCCAAATGCCTTCTCTGTTGAATCCTGTCTTTATTTAAAATTTTGTTATATTGCTCATCATGGATTTTTTGCATTGATTTTGTTTTTTTTATATTATTTATCTTGATAATTGAGGTTTTTGGCACTTAAATTTTGCACCTTAAAGCAAATACTTCACTCACCTCACACTAGTCCTGGACCTGTAAACCCATTTCACTATTTATATAATTTCAGAATCAGAAATTTTTTCCTTACGTCTAACTCAGGGTTTCCCAAGCTTGACGCTATTAGACATTTTGGGGCCAGATAATTCTTTGTTGTGGGGGTTGTCCTATAAATTATAGGATGTTTAGCAGCATCCCTGGCTTCTACCTACTAGATGCCAGTAACACCCTCCCTCTCCCTTCCACCAAAAATGTCTCCAAATTAATCCTGGTTTAGAACCATTAATCTTCCCAAAGTCTCTTATGCTACAAACCACCCCGTTTCTTCCTGTTGTGTCCTCAGTAGAAATAGAAAGCAGCTTTTCATCATCTTCCAAATAACCCCATGAGATTCTTTGCTTTGTAGAGTGTGTGTTTACTTATAATCTGATTAGAGTGATGATAATTATGTTAGTATGTCTAGACTTACCAAGGTCAAAGCCCTGGCCTCTGTAAGGTTTATTCCTGTCTAATATCTGACATCTCAGTAGACCACTTGGCCATCCAAAGCAGTAGCTTCTTCCAGAAGTTCCAAGATGCCTTGTAATTATAACCCATTTGTCAAACTGCAAACACAACTCCCTCATTGAATTAGGCCAGAGAGATTAGTTACACCCAACCACATTTCATTCTCTTCAAAGTGAATTTCATCTTGGAATTTATCAATAATCTTTATGTAAACTATCATATCCTCTTCCATCTCAGAAACTAAGACTCTAATGAGTTAGATTATATCAAATAATTCAGCAATTCAACTTCCTCTGTGATCTTAGTGTTGTAAGTACTCCAGTTTTGGGAAGCCATTTTTCCTATAACGATCAAGAAAGATATTTAGTATTTTTTCTTATTATTATTCAAAAGCAAAATTCATCACAAAATGTTTAAGGCTCACAGTTAGGCCTGGAAATCAAATTACACTTGGAAGGTAAAAATCCATTTCTGGATTCTAGTTTAGTAGCAACATACCAAAAAGTCTCATATTTATCCATGCAAACTGCAATATGAATCATAAATAGGTAGTCAGATAAATGACCTAGAAATTCTTCCCAATGATACACAATCTGCCACCTTCATCCTCCACTCAGTTGAACTTTCATGAAATTCTGGATCCATATTTGTTTTGTTTTGTTTTTTTCCAGATAGGAATGGTGTATGTAGCAGTCAACCTATATTCAAGATAATGGGTTTGGATATTATACCAGCCAGGGGTCTTGGCTACAAACAACAGAAACTAACTCTGGTTGATTAAGCAGCGGGGGAAAAGAATATATATATATACTTTTTTTTTTTGCTGAGTTATTAAATAGTTCAAGGAGTTTCCAACATGACTGGAACCAGGCTAGAAAAGAAGACCAGACAAGGGAGGAAGGCAGCAAGTGGACCCCAGCCAAGAGCATACCACCCTACCCATCTAGGGAGGAAACCACCACTACTGCCCCTACCACTAAACAATGAATGCTGCAGGTTACCAGGCAGCCACAGACAGTGGACTTTGAATGGTGCTCCTTCTGCTATCACCACCTCATTGCCTCTGAATTCTTCACTGTCTCTGCCTCTTTATGTTACCAGCTCCCAGTTCAAAGTCACTAGTAGGTGCATCTGTTTAGTCAAGCCTGGGTCAGGTGCTTACATTCTAGCTACAATCGAAGCTGGGACAATGGCTGGACTTCTCAGCTTCTAAAGTGGGAGGCAAATAAATAAATAAATAAATAAATAAATAAATAAATAAATAAAGTGGGAGGCAGGCAGCCAAGAAAATGAGAGCTGTCCATTACAGGTATGATAAAGAGAGGTAACTAATAATAACAGATTAAATCTTGGGCTCTGGAGTCAGACTATCTGAATTTGAATTTATGCCTATTACTAGCTATGTGATCTTGAGCAAATTACTTAAATCCTTAATCATTTCTATTTCCTCACCTTTACAACAGACCCTTTATGAGGATTAAATAAAAACATTCATGTAAAATTGCCTAGCACAGTATATGGTACATAGTAAGTACTTCTATATATTTATATTTGGGTATCTGTACACACACACACACACACACATATACATATATGAATATGTATGTATGCCAGCATGCAACATTGTTAACAGAGATAGAGCTTCTCTACCCCTATTCTCTTCCTCCTTTTATTAACACCTACCAAATACTGAGACAGTACTTGTGTATCTCAGACTTTTCATTTAATTTAATTCAGGACAAGGCAACGAAACTTAACTTTGGTCTCCCCCACCCCTCCACTTAAAGCATACATGATCCAGCAGAGCAAAACCAATAAAGAAATCATCATAATCCAACATATGCTAGAGTAGCATAAAAATGGAAATTCAAAGGATGGGATTAATTTTGTATGGGGATCTAGAAAATAATTGTAGAAGGAACTTGACAGGGAACATGAAGAACAGATAATGAACTTCTTTAGAGAGTGAAGAGAAGACTTCTGCCAGGGAGTGAGAACACTGTCAGCACAGCTGTGTAACTTCAGGGTCTGCCTGGGAATGGGGAAGGACAAGAGCAAGGGATTGATGGGAGGGTGGAAAAAGATGACCTGAGAAAGACAGACTGGGGCCATATTGTCAAAACCACACCAGGCCTGACGAAAGCTCCTGGCAACGTGTCACATCATTGGGATCAATATCTTAGGGGATTATTTAGTCCTGGTAAGATTTTTGTTCATTATGCAGTTCAACCCCAGGGATTAAGGCTGGTTTAAGTAAAACAATAGAATAGGCAGAGTTTGTCCCAGACCTTCCTTTGTTGAGTCTCCTTTTCCCTCCCAATCTCTATCCCAGGTCCCCAGGGCCATTTGGAAAGCCTCTACCTGTACATTACAACCTATTTGATGCTGCTAGAGGTTTCAGGCCTTCATAGGAGCTCCACACCCTGCCATTCTTCTTCCTTCTCCACACCTGTCAGAGCCCCAATTTTTGTTTAACTGACAAGACTGAGAGTGTGCTAAACAGGTAAGGAAGTTTCAACTGTAGTCCCGGTCCACAGCTCTTCCTCATAACACATTGCCCTAATAATTGCAGTGGACTTCCCAGAAATAATATGAGCAGTTCTCCAACCTCAATTTCTGTTAGCTCCTAGACCTACCTTTTCCCCAATCTCTTCACCGCCACCCCCAGGCACAGGTCGAGCATGTGCTCTAATAAGGACAGAAGAGCTTTTTTTATAGCCCACAAAATAAGAAAGCTCAAAACAGGATTGCTCTAGAAAGTCTGATGTGAGTGATTGCTTCCTCATTTCTTCTCAGGAAATAGAAGTGGCTCTGCACTAAGGACTAAATCTGCTCTCCCCTTCTGGACATAAAGTTTGGGCTCAACTTCTCCAGGGATCTGAGCCAGTGGCGCCAGCATTCATGTGACTGGAAACGGAAGGGTTTGGCCTCTTTCTGTGGAGGGGTTTAGCATACTGGTTGCAGAGCTTAGTGCATTTCTTTTAGGTTTTGTTTCAACTGCCAAGAGCCCAGGGACTCAAGCCTTGTGAGATGCTCAGGGAATGTCAGGGAATTGAGAAGGGACCCAGGGAATTGGTGTTCACCAAGCTATTGCTGGTGTGTGTGGGGTGGAGAGTGAGGAGGCCTAGAGATGCGGCCCACCCTGAAGAGCTGTGGCTGAGAGGGCTTCATGCTGCAGGGCTAGCTTCTTTAGTAATCTACTCTGGTAAGACACAAGGGATGGATAAAAATGAGCAGTTATACTGGAGACGGATCCGTTCCTTCAGTGGCAATATATTTTCCTCACATGCTTTTCTCTTCACAGCAAGCGAATGCATGTGGAGCCAGTGACTATGAAGTCAGTCTCATTAAATTTACTCAGTTTTCTTCAAGTCTTAAAGCATGAAGCATTACAAACCTTCATATGTACACTAGGGAAAGAAAGGAAGAAAAAAAAGAACTCCAGGGCAAGACCTAAGGAAAAGCCTGTGGAAAGAACACAGCAAGGTAAAGCAACACAATTTCAAATCTTAATCTCCTGAAATGGTGCCTTTAAAGCTGCACTTTCCACATTTCTGAGTGGGACCCATCAAAACTCCATGTCAAATCATGTTATAACCCTGCTTCTTATCTGTTTGTGATAGCTTTCAAGGGCCAGTAATTCCCCCATATGTGGCAGAAAAGTTCATAGTAGAGATTTGCGCACTTGACTAAGCTTCCTGCATTGCTTTTTGTGGAGTGCTGGTGAAGGAGAGAGATTTGTTCTCCCTTTCAGAACTAAACCAGGCAACTGCCAGCGACACAGTCTAGCAGCAAACCAGAATCACTCACTTGGTCAGATAATCTACAGAACGATGACTTAATATTATATACTCTCCACTTTTGTCCAATAAAACACATAGCCAGGTAGAATTCCCTGCCTTTTTTCAAGTACAAATTAACAGACAAGACCCCATCTATGAGGGAAGAGGTTTTTGGTGCCCTCTCCCCCAGACACCCTCCTTTGGCACCCCGTCCCATCACCAGAGGCAGCCTGGAGTTCTGGCTGCCGGCTGGCTGCTGGGGTGATGATAGTGCCAGGGGCTCAGGAAAAGAGAGTTGTGAAAACAATACAGCTGTGGAGAGAGGGTGTCATCTGCCTTGGGAAGGGTAGGGGACAACTCACTCTGTCTCCTCCTCTATCTGTCTGGTGGCACTGACTGACCTGAGGCTTGAACAGGAAGAGGCAGGTATGACCAGCTCTGAATGGCATCCTCAGGCCCAGGGGTCACAATCACAGGTATCAGCCAGGGCCAGGCAGGTAGTGCCAGTGAGTGAAATGGGCCAGGTATAGGCAATAAAGATGTTTGGGAGCTAAGAAAAGAAAAAAAGACATAATCTATGTTGTTTATTTGTTTTGTTTTTTGGTTTTTGGTTGTTTTTTTTAATAAAGACAGCTTTTTTTTTAAGATTTTATTTATTTATTTGACAGAGAGAGACACAGCGAGAGAAGAAACACAAGCAGGGTGAGTGGGAGAGGGAGAAGCAGGCTTCCCACAGAGCAGGGAGCCCCATGCAGGGCTCGATCCCAGGACCCTGGGATCATGACCTTAGCCGAAGGCAGATGCTTAAGGACTGCGCCACCCAGGTGCCCCAACAGCTTTGTTTTTTTAAATAGACAACATTCTGAAACAAAAACAAAATTAGTTCCTCTTGGCAAACTAATATACTTTCTTTTATTAGGCATGACATTGTTCCCTTTTTCCCTTGACTGTCAAGAAGCTCAAAGCTATATGTTGTGCTTCCCTTTGATTTTTTTAAGGTTTTTTTTTTTTTTTAAATAAGCTCTACACCCAACTTGGGGCTTGAATTCACGACCCTGAGATCAAGAGTCACGTGCTCTACCGAGCCAGCCAGGGGCCTCCCTTTGATTTTTTTTGACACAGTGATTTCCCTCTCCTTCCCATCCCTTCCCTCTCCACACACACACACACACACACACACACACACACACACACACACACACACCTGGTGACCTATAAAGATATAGATATCGCAAGTGTAATGCTGATTAAATATTTCATAGTTCTTAATTTCTTAATATTAAGTATTAATATGTGCCATGGTCCGATTTTTATTTTTCTTCTAAAACCTTCTATTATGGGGGTGCCTGGGTGGCTCAGTCGTTAAGTGCCTGCCTTCAGCTCAGGTCATGATCCCAGGGTCCTGGGATTGAGCCCCGCATCTGGCTCCCTATTCAGCAGGAAGCCTGCTTCTCCCTCTCCCACTGCCCTGCTTGTATTCCCTCTCTCGCTGTCTCTCTCTGTCAAATAAATATATAAAATCTTTAAAAAAAATAAAACCTTCCATTATGTATTTCATCTAAAACTTTCTATTGAATGGCTGAACTCAGTAGAAAGAACCATTATATAAATTCTGAATTCTGGCTCTATCAATGAACTCTAAAGTTATCCTAATTCTGAAACATCTTGTTATTCTCATTTTAAAGACTTAAAGTATTTCCCTTTGGAAGTTTTTTGGTTTTGTTTTTCCTTTTCTTTCTCTCTTTTTCTTTTTTCACTTACTACCATCTCTGTCTGCAAGCCAAGGTTATGAAAAGAGATGATATACTTTAGGAAGGGGCCATAGATCCAAAATTAATCTCTACCAAAGTTAATTCCTGCATAAATTAAGCTGAATATGTTTTCCAATGCCATAAATCAAGTGTAATAGATATAAATAAAACATGAACTCAGGTTTCCTTGTTTATAACCTCACATCTATGACACCTCGGTGTGGAAAAGGGCAAAGTTGTTTTTGTTTTTTCTTCTCTTTTAGAGATGTTGGGTTAGTAGATATTGTAAAATCAAATAGATTTCCTCTCTATGGCTGAAAAAGCTAATAATCAGAAGCCCACAGAAAAATGCCTTCTGCATACTTATGCAAAACATCATGACTCTCTTCCTGGGACCAGCAAACCAGTAGAATTGCCAGGGAAGATTTGAGAATGGGGTGGAGAGGAACCAACAGCTCTGGGGATTAGGAAGTTTGTTTGGGGCATGAAGCCATGGCCAGTTCTTGGTGTTGGTTATTCTATGGCTACAATTTAGTTCTTGGAGAATCCATGAGGAGTGATGAAAATAAGATGTCAGGATGATCCAGTTGAGAACTAACGAATAGCAGGCATTGGGGTGTGCCTCATCCCTTTTACTTAGCCAGTACACCTACCCCTCAGCTGTGTGAATGTCCACTGCTGACAGCCTTGGCTAGGAAATTATGCCCCATCGACCCTCCCACCAAGGCTGGGGCAGCCCACAACCAATGAGAGCACAAGGGGTCAGCCCCCTCCTCCCTGCTCTGTCTTGAGGCTTATACTACAGAACTATATTGTCTGACATGGTAGACATTAGCCATGTAAAACTCTTCAAATTTAAATTTTTTTAAAAGATTTTATTTATTTATTTATTTATTTGACAGAGAGAGACACAGTGAGAGAGGGAACATAAGCAGGAGGAGTGGGAGAGGGAGAATCAGGCTTCCCACGGAGCAGGGAGCCCGATGCGGGGCTCGATCCCAGGACCCTGGGATCATGACCCAAGTCGAAGGCAGACGCTTAACAACTGAGCCACCCAGGTGCCCCGTCAAATTTAAATTAAATTTAAAAATAAGTTTGTCAGTTATGCTAGCCATATTTCGTATACTCAATGGTCATATGTAGCTAGTGGTAATTATACTGGACAATGCCAATGACATAGAACACTTCCAACACTGTAGTAACTTCTCTTGGACAGCACAGCTCCAGAGTCTACCCACTATGGCTCAGGCTAAGGTTAGATTTCACCTAGGTGAAGTCCATGCTCAGCAATTTCCCCTTCCCTATCCTGCTTCCCTATCTTGCCTCCCTGCCTCCTATCCATCTATCTATCTATCTATCATTTATTTTTCTGAAGAGTACTCCTTCAATAAATCATGTGTACCCAAGTCCCCATGTCAAGCTCTGCTTCTAAGGAATTCTGTCCAAGACACCATCTATATTGATTTCAACTTTAGGCTCATTGTAAATCAACTAAACATTTATATATGGAAGGCTTAGATTTCCTTACCCTAAAATATATTCATCCATGCTTGTTTTCTAAATCATAAGCTCATAGAGTCCAAGGGCCAGGTTTTCATAAAAGGAAAAGGACTGTGGGAACAAAATGAAATAGTCTTAAATCCCCCAAGATTGTGACTGAGGAGTGTGAGTCTTTGCAGGAGGCAGGCAATGCCCAGATTGGGGGTGGGGTGGGGCACTAGCCGAAGGGTTCTGGTAGAGCTGAATAGGAAGTGCCATGGGTGTGAAAGGAGAATACCTGTACCTGACTGAAGGTAGAAGACAAGCCATAGTCTCAAGTCAACTTCCTCATCCTTAACAAGAACTAAATGTTAACATAGAGAAAATCAGTTCATCCCCTCCCTGTTATTTACGGAGAGCTTGCTCTATATCACATGTCATGCACCTTTGCCTCCACTTTCTTTAAGTCTTCCCTTTGAGTCTTCAAAGGAGTAGTTTCCTCTTCCTGAATATTTCAGCACTGCGCTATATAATAGAAGTACAATACAAGCCATATATGTAATTTAAATTTTTCTGGTAGTCACATTAAAAAAAAAACAGGTGAATTTAATTTTAATAATCGATTTTATTTAGCCCAATATATGCAAAATATTGTCATTTTAACATGCAATCAATATAAAAACTTATTAATGAGACATGTTCCATTCCTTTTTTTCCATATTAATCCTTCAAGATCCAGTGTGTAGTTTACACTTATAATACATCTCATTTTGGACTGGCCATATTTCCATTGCCTTTAGATTTTGTGTATATGTTATTATCTATACAAAATTAAAGCTAAATTATTGCTTTTTAAGTGAGGTTAAGGACAAAATAATTTAGAACAGAAGTTTCCAAACAACCGAACACAATTGTCTGCCTTGCAGGTCAGTTGTAAGGATTAAATAAGATTATTCATGTTGATGCCCTGCACGGTCTGACACTTAGTTGGTATGAAATAAATCATAGATAGTCTTGAATTGAAATTACAGCTACCTTTAAGCCACTCTTAAGGTTTAAGAGACAATTTTAATAACTAATTGGTGTAAAATCTGTGATTTCTAACTGCAAAGATACTTTTCTTTGGAAGGAGCATGATGGTAGGGAATGGGGAGCTGGTGGGAAGAGAAGGCTGGGCTAGAACTCTTTTGTCACAAGCCCAGCATTCAGCCTGGGGATTTTTTTCAAAACAGTATATTACATCTGTATGATAAAGGCTACGTTTGTTAGTGGGAAGAAGGAAAAAATAGGTAAAGCAAGTTGGGTTAAACAAGCAAGAGGAACAGTATATAACCACCAATTATCTGGACAAAGAAATGAAATGAAAGGAGAAATGATATCTGGATAGGACATTAATGAAATCTCCTCCTACAGAAAGAGTAATTGAGAGGCCCTTAATTCTATTTGCAACACGGTGAACAACACTTGGCTTGTTGAAAATATCCCCACTGGGGTCCTCCCTTATCCATGTTACAATGACTGGAGGTGTAGAGTACTTCACTCCTGTAGAGTGTGGTTCTTTCTGCCTGTAGACTGGACCATAGGGGCATGGAAATAAATACATTTTTCAAAAGATGTGGTCTGAGACCACGTGAAATGCAAAGTGTTCAAAAATTGGGAATGATAGGGGCACCTGGGTGGGTCAGTCGGCTAAGCATCTGATCTCAGCTCAGGTCTTAATCTCATGGGTGTGAGTTCAAGCACTGTGTTGGGCTCCATCCCAACACAGTGCTGGAATTGGTACATCCATCTCCTGTCCACTGACAATGACACTCCTGGCTCTCAGGCCTTCATGTTGGGACTGGAGGCTTTCATGGGCCTCCAGCTTGCCAACTGCAAATCACAGGACTTCTCATTCCCCATAATCATGTAAGCCCGTACCTCATTCTAAATCTCTTTCTATATATCTTTATTATTTCCTATTGTTTCTGTTCCTCTGGAGAACCCATACTAATACAGACTTCAACATATCTTAAGTCTGAGAAAGAATTGGAAGCTGGCAGGCATGGACGGAAGAACCACATTAGGCATCACGCCATGGATTGTATTTACTGAGAGTTAGGGGTTTGGAGGAGAGTGAAGGCAGCTAGATATGAGCTTCTCTTTCCATCTCTGTTTCCAGCCAAGGAAACCAGCTGCAGTTCCGGAGAACACAAAGAGAAGCACTCCAAAACATGTTGCAAAATGCCTAGTTCCTGAGCCAGATGCAAGCAGCCTGTGCTATATACTAGAGCTAAAAAAAGAAGAAAGTTGAGGGAAAGGGTGACTTTGTACTTATTTTTCTCCAGTCCCTGGGGCACAATGAAACAGACCCTTTCAGCTCAAGACTTTTGCTGCCAGGATTTTAGCAGTGTTTGTCAGACTGCGCTAACCAACCATGCATTCATTATTCCTCAGGAATCCCAGTTCTGGAAGCATTTTCCCCAACCCACTCAGACCACCAACATCCAAATCTCCCTAAGGGGATGTCATTTTATTTTATTTAGTCAGAGTTGAATGTCCTGGTTGTAACCCTACGGATGCATTGCTTAGAAATTAGTCATTCAGAGTTGTATAAAGGGCCAAACAGTACCATCCAAACACATTCTAAAGCAAAAGCCACATCTGCTGGGTCTTAACACAAAGAATATTCTGTCCCTTTATGCTTAGGGTTCCCTTCTTAGCATCCATATACGTGCTTTTAAATGCTCTGTCAGACAAGCCCTGGATGCTGCTCGTGCTCTCATTTGTATGAGGGAGTGGAGAGAAAAGGGTAAGGATTTGGGCATAAAAGAGGAGATGTGAAAATGAGTAGATCATCATGGGCATAGCTTGATTGCACACCGTGACCAAAGGGAGGGTGAATCCCGAAATCAGAGTAATCACAATAATTGCTCCTTACATTTACTGAGCATTTAATAAATGCTCTACAAGTTTTATCTTATATAAGCCTCATAACAACTCTAAGAGGTGGGAACTATTATTGTCCTCATTTTAAGGGTGAGAATCCTGCGATTTAAGGGATTAGGGGATTTATCTAAAGTCATACAACCAGTTTAGTAGCAGCACCAGGACTGATATCCAGGCAATCTGGCTTTGAGCCACACCCTCACTATTTTTTTTTTATTTTATTATGTAATACTTGATGCATAAAATGTATAAATAAGGCATATATGTTATAATGTGTAATAATAACATAAGCCACCATGCCACTTTGAAGCTCCATCACTACCAATGTCTTTGAAGTGACCTGTTCGCTTCTACTCATTCCTTCTCCAGCCTAACCCCCACAGAAATCACCATTATGTGGTTATCACCCTCTAGGTGTGTAAAATAGCCTTTACCACATAGGTAAATGTCCTTAAAGCTATAGTTTTAGTGTGGTTTTCGAGCTTTTAAAAAGTAGCATCGTATTATACACAACCACTTGTGACTTACCTTTTTTATTTTTTATTTAAATTCTAATTAGCCAACATATAGTACATCATTAATTTCAGATGTAGAGTTCAGTAATTCATCAGTTGCATATAACACTCAGTGCTCATCAGGGAAGGGAGGGAAAATGAAATGGGAAGAACTTAGAGCTGGACTTAACCTTTTTTTTTAAATTCAGCATTGTGTTTCTAAATTTCATCCCTATTGTGTCAGTTGACTGTGCTGTCAACATTTTCACTGCTGGGCTCCATTTGTATAAATAGACCACAATTTATCTATGCGTTCTCCCATTGAGGGGCGTTTGGGTTGTCCCCAGTTTCTGCTGTTTCAGACAATGCTGTTATGGACATTTTTGAACTCATCATCAAGTCCATATGTGCAAGAATTTCTCTAGGGTATTACAGGGTCAAATTATTTTCCAAAGTACACCAATTTATACTCTTGAGCTATGTGTAGGAGTCCTTGTTCCACATTCTCACCAACATGAGGTATTGTCAGGCTTCTTAGTGTTTGCTAAGATAGTGTGGGTGTGTAAAATGGCATCTCATTTGATGTCAACTTGTATTTGAATATTATATTATTATATTATATGTTATTATTATTCTTAATTATATCCAGATAATGTTTGTTCACATTTACCTCAGTTTGACCTTTATGTTTACCAGGTATTTTTGCTCTTCATTCCTCCTTATATTTCTGACCTTCCTACTGGGATAATTTTTCTTCTTCCTGAATGATATATTTTAGAAGTTCATTTAGTAAGAGCCATTGATTATAGATTCTCTCATTCTTTGCTACTCTGAAGATATCTTTATTTAACCTTTGTTCTTTTTTAAAAAAGATTTTATTTATTTATTTGACAGAGAGAGAGAGAGAGAGATGGAACACAAGTAGGAGGAGTGCGAGAGGGAGAAGCAGGCTTCCCGCTGAGCAGGGAGCCCGATGTGGGGTTCAATGCGGGGCTCGGGGCTCTATGCGGGGCTCGATGCGGGGCTTGATCCCAGGACCCTGAGATCATGACCTGAGCTGAAGGCTTAATGACTGAGCCACCCAGGCGCCCCTATTTAGCCCTTGTTCTTAAAAAAATACCTTTCCTGGAGTACAATCTTATTTGGATATTATGTTAATGAGCTGGAAGATATATTCTTGTCTGTTTTCCCTTGCTGTTATTGAGAAGTCTACTGTCACCCCATTTGCCTTTCCTTTGTAGGTGATCCTTTTTCTCTATTTTTAAGATCTTTGGTATTTTGTGGAATCATACAAAAAATGTGTCTAGGTGTAGAATTTTTTTTATTCTGTTTTATATGTGTTGGTCTTCCTGTAGCTGTGGATTCATGCCTTTCATCATATTTCATCACTTCAAATACTGTCTCTCTTCTCTTGCTCCTTCTGTTTTCCATAGTGTTTAACTTATATGTCATCCTTCTCATCTCCCCATGTCTCTGTGCATTATTACAGATAATTTCCTCATTTCTTTTCTATAGTTTGTCAGTTCTTTTCTTGGCCATTTCTAATCTGCTGTTTAACCCACCTATTTGTTATTCATATCAAGATTATAATTTTTCATTTCTGAAATGGATTCCATTTTTGATTTCTAAGTCATTGTTGATAGTCTATTCTATGCACATTTTTAAAGTGAATTTTTTTATCTTTAAATTATCTTTAAACTTTCTTTAAAGTTTTCACTATCTGATCATTACAATATCTGAGTTCTTGGAGGAGCACTGTATCTGTTTTTTTTTTCTTCTGTCTCTAACTCTTGATTAGTTTCCTATAACTGCTATAACAAATTATCACAAAATTGAAATTGGTGATTTAAAACAACACAAGTTCATTCTATGACAGTTCTGAAAGCCAGAAGTCCAAAATCACTTGGTTAAAGCCAACATGATGGAAGGGCTGCTTTTTCCAGATGTTGTAGGGCAGAATCGATTTCCTTCCCTTTTCCAGCTTCTCGAGGCCACCTTCATTCCTTGGCTTGGGACCCCTTCCTTGCATCACTCTGACCTCTTGCTTCCATCATGACATGCCCTACTTCTGTAGTCTCCTTCTTCTTTCCTCTTATAAGGATACTTGTGATTGCATCTAAGGTCCACTTGGGTTATCCAGGATAATTTCCCCATCTCAGCATCCTTAATCACAGCTGCAGAGTCCCTTTTTTCATGCAAGGTGATGTTCACAGGAGCCAGGGATTGGAACTGGGATATTGTGGGGGCTCATTATTCAGACTACCATACACTCATTGTGTCAGAGACTGCTAGTTGCCAATAAGTATTCATTCTACCATCCCTTCCTAGGAATGAAAATACAAATTTTTAGCCAGACTTATTGTCAGCCAGTTAAAACTCCCTAGTTTTTTGTTTTTTTGGTTTTTTCTTGTTTTGACATCCAGATGTGGTCACTGGAATTAAAATTTTGCCAGTAAATTATAAGTGGAGGAACTATGTGTAACATCCAGAATCTGATTTTAAAGAGAATAGTCGTGCTTTTCTTGTCCTTCCTTCCATAATGGTCTGGAATGTGGATATCTGGAGCTCCAGCAGCCACCTCGGATCACAAGAACAATGATCATAACCAAGATCTCAGAGGATTCATGAACCATAAGAAAACAGGTCCCTGATGAATTTGTGATAAACCTGCCCTGGATACCTACTTCTTGGTTTGTTTTACATGAAAACAAATAAATACATATTTAAGGCACCATTATTTGGTGGGTTTTTTGTTTTTGTTTATGTTCTTGTTTTTTGCCATGTGAGGTTAAATTTAGTCCTTAGTGATATAATCATTATGTCTTGTTTCCTCGTGTGTTTGGTAATTTTTTATTGTGATCTTTTATTTGGTTTTACATAATCTGTGGAAATCCTGAAAACCTGAATTAATGACACCCTCCTCCAAAATGGAATTTGCATTGACTTATTCCTGGAGTCATGTATACCACCAACAGGAGACAGCTTTAACCTTCTTAATGAGGGAATAGGCTCCAGCAGCAGGCTGAGTTTAGCTTCCAGTCCCTGCATTTGTGGCTGGCATTGTCATTTATCTTCCAAATTTGCAGTTTTCTTTCCTTTCTCAATCCTGGTTTTAGCTTACTTTGCATGTTTGTATGTTATTCTTTTGTTTTATTATCATTGGAAAGTTCCCTCTGTTTCTGGTGAGAGCTCAATGTATTAAAAATCATGTCATCACCTGGATGCAATGCCACTGTAGTAGAGTATTACTTCAGGGTATCTTGTACACCTTCCTGCCAGGAACCACCCCAGTTTCATCATTAAGATGTACCACAAAGGCCTTACATCTGATTGGCCCACCCAATATTTTGGTGCAAATTTGGTACAAGCAGAACTCTTCTGTAAACCAGACTGGTAGCACTTTCTCCAACCATGGACTCCACTCATTTATTTGTTCTCAGGGGTTCATCACAGTTATTAACTATGATTCTCTGTTTTAGAGTTTCTGGCAGCTCTTTCAAATTACACAGTCTCCTTCATCTGTCCACAAAGATTTTGATACAGGAATACATATAATAAAACTCTACTAATGGGATATTATACTTATAATATGTATAATATTCTGCAACTTGCTCTTTAATTTAGTAATGCCTCCTACCCATCTCAGTACTTCTAGTCTCCTCATTCTTCTTCCACAGCTGCATAGTATCCCATGGTGCATATAATAGCTTCTTGTACAATTTGACTGTCAGTGGACATTTAGTTTGTTTCCAATTTTGTGATATTAATAGTGCTATGCTATGCTATTGTAAGCACTTATATACATATTTGTGTGTGCATATATGTGAGAGTAAATACATAGAAAGTATTTCTAAAAATTAGTTTTTTAGTTCAAAGACTGTGAATATTTAACATTTTGATGGATGTTGTCAATTTGTCTCCCTCATGCTAATGTAATGGTGTTTTGTGACAAACTACTAGTGCAAAATCAATGTTCATTTTCCCTAATTCCTGAGTAGGGATCCCCTGTTTTATTTCAGAGTGGTGGTATGCCTACCTAAAGACTACACCTCATAGCCTCACTTTCAGTGAAGTATGACCACATGACTATCTCTGGCCCCTGAGCTGTGAGTGGCAATGTTTGGAACATCGTGCAGTATTGCTCACTGAAAGTTATGCCACTTTCTGCCCTTCTGCCTTTATGCCTTCTTCCAACATATGTAGTGGCTTTATGGCTAACATTCCAGTAGCCAAGTTCATTAGATGTGATCTTGAGGATGGAAACTATCCATTAGGGATTCTAGAGAAGAAAGAAAGGAGGCTGAATCATGGAGAACTACCGCACAACCTTAGACTCCCCACATCTTGACTTCCATTATATGAGAGGATAAACCCCTATATTCTGAGTCTTTGTTACATGCCGCTGAATTCCTAAATGACCCAGTTTTCCTTTCAACCATTTAACCAATAAGCCAGTCTTTGCTATGAGCCTGGTCATGTGCTATGGATTATCACCACAGTGTGCATACCTGTGCCCAAAGTGGGCTGTCCTTGGAGAGGTCAGTGTGACCAGATATGTGACCTTTTACATTGACTCCCATCTCTTCTTCCCCAAATGGTAATCTCAGTCCACAGAACTAATAAAGCAAACTTTAAATTCCTGTCTTTAGCTCAGATCACCTAAGGAAATCAGTCAAACACATGCACGAACACACACACACACGCACACACACACACACCAGTGCATACAAAAAGCCAAATAACTTTTCACAGAATCCATAAAACTTTCTTACTTCAGTCTCAGGAATTTTCCAGAATAACCCTTTGGCCCTCTTTAAGAGAAGGCCCATCTGATGAAAAATGTAATAGCTTTATGGAATAAAAAATTGCAGAATTAATAATTCAAAGCTACTATTAAATCAGTGTACTTCCTGTTGGTTTGTCAATATGGACTTTTTCAATTAGACAATTTTATTACAGTGATGAATACCAATGGCACAATTTAGAGAGTCCTGTTCTAAGTTATGGTCAGGTTAGCCTAACAATCCATATTTGCTATTGAATAAATGTGATGGCTGTAGCATTCCAAAGATTAACGGGCCTTTATTGGCAGCTAAGCCTGCTCCTGTCCCTGGTGAGGATCAGGCAGGAGTGACTTTACTCATGTATCCCCAAAGGATCCTTCCTGACCGTTGTAATGGCCCATCACCTGTCTCCCCATGGTCCTCTCCCTCCCCATATCAGGAACACTCACCGTGCAGGTGACAGGTGTCAAAGACAGTGACTGACAAGTGTCTGAGTCCCAAACCAAGTCCCACATTGACTGATAAAGACAGCAAATAAAATTCCTTTTTTAAATTACACATTCGTGTAGATTAAAACTCCTGTAGAACTTGTCAAATGGGAATCAAATGTGGCAAAGATTCACAGTCAATGCAGTCAAATCCAGAGAATCTCTGTTGTGAGTAATGTATGATTAATGCCTGAGTTATTTAGCCTGCTATCAGAGAAGGGACACCAGATACAGAGCAGAACAGAGGGAAATCCTGGCTCTACTATATTCTAACAGTGTCACCTAAGCAATTCGCTCAACTGCTCTGAGCCTTGGCTTCCTCATGGGTAGAATGGGGATAATCATCTCTACTTAACAGAGTGAGAATAATTACATAATAAAAGAGTGTAATTCCTCTGGCACATAGCAGATGCTCAAAAAAGGCTAACTGACTCTGAATCTGTTCAATTTATTGACAGGACAGGCCCTGTGTCTCAAGGAAGGGGCAGGAGCTTCTATTTTTCCTTCCATGACAATGTTTTGTTATAATTATTGATTTTCCTCTTTATCTGATTGGAAGTACATGCTTTTTGGCCCATGAATGATCTGTGAGCAGTATTTGTTGCTTCCCCTCTGAATTTCCTGTAGGAACCTCTCTTGACTTGCAAGTATTCCATATTTAATAGCAAAGATGGTGTCACCTGCCTTGAAGTGAATGGCAAGCCAGGCAGACAATCTTGCTTCTATCCTTGTTTTGAGGCCCCCAAAGCATGGGCAAGCAAAGTCCAAATTAGCCCTGTTGGCTTTTCCTCCCTTCACATAATGTTCATGCTCCTCCTGGTCAGTTCCTCAGAAGTCAGAGAAAAATTCAGTCCTTGAAGGTTGGTAGGATGACTAACTCATCCTGGTCTTTTCTGGTTTTTGCACTAAAAGCCCAGCAGCATCCCAGCACAGGTGGTCACCCTCAGAGGGGAGCAGCCCGGGGATGTAGATTGGAATGGCTTCGCTAAGAGACCTTCGCCTATTATATGCAGAGCAGGCCCCATGGTCACCTCTGGGTGCTTGACTCGCTGGATTTGCACTGCTTTGCATCTTGCTTCAGAGATTACTTCTCCTTGGGGACAAGCACCAGGTCACCAGAGTGCTGCTCCTGCCTTGGGCCACAGTGGGCCAGGTAAATAACAGCCCAGCCCGAGGGACCAGGCCCTCTTGGGTGTCCTTGCCCCATGGCAGGCAGGCACCCGACAGCTATGCTAATTAACAGATCCCATGTTTCTCCTTGCTTTCCGAGGCTGCTCCCAATAGAGTTATGAGGGCAGGAGGCCCTGGGGGCCCAGAACTGTAGCCAGGTCTTCCCCACTGCTTACTGATGAGAATGCCTGTGGGCTGAGGCCTGCAGCTAGCACTGTGTTGACTCTTTTGCAAGTTATTTATCCTTTAGTGATGTATGCTTTTGAATCAAACATCAAACAATTACTCAGCACCCATGCTTGTTCCTCTGCCTCAGGGACTTCTTGGTCTTTGTTTCTATACTCTCTTCGGGGTTCTGCCCACACCCATCCTGATGACTCTGTTTCCCTTATTTGTGCTCTAGATGTCTTCTCTCTTGTCTGACCATGCTGGTCTCCTCTTAACTTTTAGATATGTGGGAGGTTGTCTCAGTTTCCAGAGGGCTTGTGCATACCTTATCCCATTTACTGGTTTTGCAGGTACCAGCCTCAAGCTAGACCTGGAGCATGTGAAGAGCAGGACTGGGGCTGTGTCTCCCCAGAGCATGCTGTTTTGGCTTGCACAGCTGCCATTCCCCTGCATCTTGTAGCGATGGTAGCCTCACATGCTGGAGGAAACCACCCGATCTTTTCAGCATTGTCTGGACTTTTGTGGGCACAGGATTGGGCCTGAATAATGAGAGCACTAATTCTCCCTGACCAAGACAAGTTAGCTCAGGGAGGTCTGGGACCAGCCCGGCCAATAAGCCTTGATCCCAAGACCTCCACTGGATCTGGTGAGGAAACATGCCCTCAGCCCACAGGGGCTGCTCAGCTGAGCTGACATATACTCGGTCTCTTCAGCCACCATGTGGGGAGAGCCTGCCTGAGAATGTAATCAACCCAGAGGAAGGGGGGCCATGACTCCAAGACTCTACCCTGGCAGCATTGCATGAGCTTTGCATCTTGGTTTAGCCATGCCAGCGGTAAATTATCCCTGGACTTCGTACGTTTCACACCTCCCCATTTTTATTAACCCAGTGTTAAACCAGAGTTCCTATGTCTCAAACCCAAAAAGGCATGACTAACACTGCAGCTTTCTGATTCCACCATCAGTGTTGTTTCTGTTCTACCGTGACAGTCTTTCTCCCCAGTGTGCCACACCCGTGCCCATCATCAACATCTTCATTCCAGACCACCTTCCCTGGCCTGTGCCACCAGCCGTCAAGCCCAGGGCAAGACTTCCATCTCTTCTGCCAACCCCTTCTGAACCTCAACTTCCTTTACCACTCTGCCCTTCTTCTCAATTCCTACCCAAGGTGGCACCACACAATTTAACAATGCCCAGGTCATTGGCTCTTGTTTCCATAGGATGACCTTATCTCTTCAGTTTTAAGTTCTTCAAGTTCAGAGATTATGCCTCCCACCTCCACAAATACTGAATCAGTGTTAGGAAAAAATAATGACTAAATTTGTATGAGGACATGCTGTGTGTCAGACATAAGTCTAAGCCCTTTACATGTACAAACTCATTAAACCCTCACAACAAACCTACAGCTATTATTATTGTTCTTATTCTACAGAGGAGGAAAGCAAGGCACAGTAAGGTTAAGGAACTTGTCAAGGGTCAGCTGGCTAGGAAGTGGTAGAATTAGGATTTTCTCCAAGGCATTCTGGGCTCCAGGGTCCACCGGTTTGATCACTACACTACACGCCACTTTGGGAACCACTTTCTGCCACTTTGTAATAAGTATCAATTGCTGGAACATAGGGAATTGCAGAATTTTACCAAATGTAAAGCGATAGTTGTTACCTTTTTGGGAGTCATGTACTCCTCTGAAAATCTGGAAGTTTTGTACCCTTCTAGAAAATACACACATCACAAACACAGGCACACACACACACACACACACACACACACACACACACGTACACCACACCTGAGAAAAAGAAGGGTGGCAACCCTGAGCCCTGATTGTGGAGTTATTTTGACATCTTCACTCCATCCTTCAGTCCTTTGTTATGGCTGGGTATTTGCAAGGGACACCACAGAGGAAGGGGAAGATGTCTCTGCTGTTCAAAAGCTCAGCCAAAGCTGGATCTGGTGAGGGAACATGCGCTCTGAATAGAGGCTGACCTGACAGGAGAGAAGTTGGTTTCACCGCCTCCTGCCTCCTGTTCTGCAGCATTCAGCATGTGCAAGGGTAGCCACTGTGTCTGCCTTTCCAGCATGCACACCCTTATTTCTTGTAACAGCACCTTGATTTCCCTTTGGGGGACCACCACTCCCCCATTTTATGCACTGTTATTTGGACGGTCAACTGAGGAGTCTGCTCTTCTCTGGCCAAGGCATGAGCACAGGATCCCAGCAGCCGACCAGGCTGTGTCCTGTGAATTCGAGCAGTACAAGGAGGGAGCGCAGCTGGAGGTGACTCAGACTTGGAGAGAATCTGAGTGCCATCTGCCAGTTACCCTGAGCTGCCTTGCTTTCTTTCCTGTCTACAGTCTGATTCTGCAGCTTTTCCTTTAATTCCCTAAGCTACCTGAGGTGGCTTTATATTATGCCAACCTGGCTAAGCTGAACTACACTTCCCAGAACTCCCTTTCCTATATGTTTTCATGTAGGATGGGCCAGGAGAGAGATTCTAGGATGAGATTTGGAATGTGGAAGAGAAGCATCCATTCTGTAGACCACATTGTTGTCATTCTGGCTGGCTCACCTTGTTAGCAAGAGGCAGTGGCCTTTCCCAGGATCCTCCTTCAGCTTTTCCAACTTATGGGCCAGGTGTGTGTGTGTTTCAAGAATTGTCATAAAAGAGTCCCGATGTCTGCAGGATATCCCTGCCCCCGAGGTCAGAGGCATGGGTTGCCGTCCATCCTTGTGGTCCCCAGCTCGGGTGTGTGGGTTCCAGCTGTTCTTGCTCTCCCCTACTTTACATTCAGCTGCCCTTCCAGCTGTCTGCCCTCTGGACCGCAAGCCCCAGCTTCAGAACTGAGGACAGTGGTCTTACTGTTTAACCAGCCCCCACAACAGTATGAGGTCAAATGTCTGTAAAATAATCCCTAGCAATTTTGCGTCTCTAGTGGTTCTGCTTCTCTGAGTGAACGCTGACTGATACACCTCCCCAAATCCTCCTAATAGAGTCCACTTTAGTGTAAGTTATCTAGAGTCTATTGCTGTTGCTTGCAGCCCCCAAATCCCAAACTATACACATTGCATAATGCATGAGAAAATGTTTTCAAATTACAGAGCACTAAATACGTGCATGCTCCCACTACTTTTACTAGTAGAGACTGTGCTGGAAAGGCAAACTCTGGGGTCAGACAGATTTAAATCTAAATTCTGCCGAGTAATACTTGTATGACTTTGGGTAGAGTTATTTACTCTTTACTCTTTCTGACCTTGTTTCCCCCTTTGTAAAAAGAAGAAAAAACAATGTTAGTAGTTAGGACCAGGTATCCATGCATACAAAGAGAAAATCCCAAGTTATGAACTTAAACACAACACAAGTGCATTTGTCTGTCATATGGAAGCAGTGGAGGTAAACAGCCTTGGGTTCTCCAACATCAGGCCCCCAGGCTCCTCACACCCTGTATTCTGCTGTCGCTAGAGGGCAAGCCCACGCTCAGGGTCAGTGGTGGCCACACCTAGCTAAAAGGGAGGCTGGCAAATGTAATCTTTATTATGTGTGGCAATAAAAACAGGTTCCTGTCATGGAGGAAGGAGGAAAGAGTAGGCAGGGGAGGCCACTGCTGCTGCACAGTGGGAGACAACAGGGCACCCAGGGGGGGAAGGAAGCCAGAGCCCGCCATGGCAGAACCCAGCAAGGGTCCATTTACCTCCCCTATTGCAGCCCCCCCGCCCACCAACCCTATCAGTGCTCCCTCAGTGCCTCCTGCTCTCATGAGAATCCATGCTATAGGCTCCATTCACCATGATAACACTTTCTAACAGGACTTGTATCCTTAAAGTAGTGAAATAGATGGGGGAAAAAAATGCATCAAACAGCTTATGCCAATGTATGAAAAAGAAGAGATTAAGAGTCTGGGTTCTAGAGATAGATAAACTATGTCTCTACTGCTGGATCTCCTGCTTCTTGGCTGTGGAATTTTGGGTAAGTCTCTTAATATCCTAAAGTCTTTTTTTAAAGGGGGGCGCAGGGCAGAGGGAGAGAGAGAATCTTGAGCAGGCTCCACGCAGCTCCGTCTCATGACTCTGAGATCACAACCTGAGCTGAAATCAAGAGTCAGACACTTAACCTACTGAGCCCCCCAGGTGCCCCTGAAGTCTATGTTTTAACTGCAAATTCCAACAATAATACTGACCTCCAAGTTTTGTAGTGAGTATTGAAGAATATAGTTCAGGAGAAACACTTAGTATAGTGCCAGGCACGTAGTAAGTGCTCGGTAAATATTAACTGTTATTATTGTCATTATTATCTTTATATACATTATCTTAGTCAAGTCTCTCTAGAGACACACGAATGGTTTTCTCTCTGGGTTCATTCTTCACTGCTTTCTTCTGCTTCAGTAATCTGAACAGTGAGAGAGAATGAGGCTTCTGACACTTCTGTCTAAGAAGCTTTACTGGACAGATTTGGAAAATCCATGGCATGCCCCAGTGGCCCTTCATGGATGAGTAGAGATTGGGGCCACTAGGACTCCCCAGCCAAGACTTTTGGCTCTGTCTTCTTTGGAATCTTTAGCCTGTGATCTCCCAGGAGTTCAGGGACCCCTGAATGGGTGGTAACAGTTTCCCCTAATCCATTGATCAGCTGGTGTGAGGACCAGGCCAGCACTCACAGGGTTCCAAATGTGCTTGCTGCAAGCACAGACTCCCTCTGAGTGTGAATGTTGTTTCTCACCAGATAAGGAATGTGTTTAGCCCAGATCAAACACTTGTTTATCTTCAGAGTGCTGAGAGCCAAACCTCTGCTTCTGTTCCTCCCTGGTATTTATTTGCTTACCCTTATCGCCTCTGACCGTGGTGTTGTTTGCGCACCTGATCTCAGTTTCTGGCTTGGATACACTGAAAGGTGCCCTGCTTCTTGGGGGGAATAACACATGGAGCAGCTTCCAGGTGGTGCAGGGCGAAGAGCATTGGACTAGGGGGTCAAGAGACATAGTCCCTGAGTCTGTCTCCAAATGGAAGGATTGGGCTTAGCAGACTTGAAGCCCTCTTACAGGGCTGACATTCTGTTTTGCTATGAAAAGCCCAGCGTTGCCTGGGTGGCTCAGTCGTTAAGTGTCTGCCTTCGGTCAGGTCATGATCCCGGGGTCCTGGAATCAAGCCCCATGTCGGGCTCTCTGCTCAGTGGAGAGTCTGCTTCTCCTTCTCCCACTCCCCCTGCTTGTGTTCCCTCTCTCTCTGTCTCTCTCTCTCTCTGTCAAAATAAATAAATAAAATCTTTAAAAAGAAAGAAAGAAAAGCCCAGGGTGAGCATTCTTAGGGGTAAAGAAGAAAAGTTGAAGATTTAAAATTAGGAGCAGGAAGTGTGTCTTCAGCCTCCTGTGTGAGGGAGAATTGTGAGTCTCTTTTGACCACATTATTTTGTGTTGCTTGTTTTAGAGCTGTGTGGTCACAGCGCCAAAAGTGAGCAGAAGGAGGGTTCCTGCTCATTGACTTGTTTGTGCAGAAATAGCTTGTGGAAACAGTGACTATATCCCATGCATATATGGAGCAAGGAAGGTTGGGGGGGAAATTCTAGAATCTTTGCTGGAAGATAACTGATGGTATAAAGAGGTCCTTACTTTGAGAAATACTTCTGATTACAATCAGAAGTTACAGAATGAATGGGTGATGGGAGGTAGGGGCATAGATTATTTACTTTACAAGATAATGCCGCACTTTAGAAAAATCCAAATGTTTCCTTTCGGAAGTCAGCTCTCATGGTGCACTAAAAATATGGTTGAATCTATAATAAAGCTAATTATACAACTTTTGGCAAATAAACCCATTGTGTACAAGCTTAGCCATGCCATACAGTATTATCACATTCTTTTCATAAATACACTCCCATTTTTGGAAGAAATTTCTAAAGATAATGTCTTTTTTGCGGTCCAGTTTGACTTGTGTGCCTACTGTGAACAATGAAGATTTTTCCAGTTGCATCTGAAGGGCAAACAAAATCCATTTTCTTTGGCGATAAATGAACTGCAATGTCCAGACTTTCCCACAAGGGGGCAGCACACCACAGGGCCTTTGGGCACAACATAGGCTTGGGATTCAGAAAGCACAGCCAGCTCTAGGAGAGTGGCTCGTACCCAGGGGGAAGACAATTCACTAAAAGCCGTTAAGAAGTAGATCCGATACTGTCTCCGCATAACTGAAAGCCCTAAGTATGTGCCAGAAACTTTTTGGCTGTTCTTATGCAGAAAAAGGATGAAATCATTTTGTGATGGACAATCCTTAAATATTAACAGAAATTATTTTTTCGATATCAATACAAAATTTATCCACCTATATCACCAACAAAAGTAATTTTAGGCAAGGACTAATATACACTGAATCATAAATATACTGTTTCCCTTCAAGTTTCTTTTGTGAGTTTACGGAAATGCCTGAGGTCAAGTGTTGCATTCATGTTCTATTACTCATGTGTTTGCACTGCCCCGTGGATAGAAGCAGTGCTTAGGATTTGAAACAATTTATTATTAAGTAAACACAAACTTTCAAGGAAAGAAATTTAGGATAGAAGATCAGTTTGAGTTTTAGGGGGAGCTTCCCTTTCATATTTTTATACAGGGCTAGGCTTCCACTAAATGTATATAAAGAACAGTAAAAGAAATTCAGCAGGTCAGGAAAACAAGTGATTCCTCTATGTCACGTCTATACTAGCTGATGGAGAAGATGCAATTACCAAAAGTGTATTTTGGTTGCCAAGATCCAGATTCAGCCTGAGGAAATATGAATTGATCACTCCCTGGTTTTCACCTCATGGGAAACCTTAGCCAGGGAGACTTTATGCTAGACTATTCTGTGACACTGTGGTTAAATCCATTATGTCTCCTAATATTCATTTCCCTGTCTTCCTCAGAACTTCTGGATGTGAGTTGAGTATATCATTGCATGGAGTAATTCTGTTTCTCAGCCTTACTGTGGTAGGTGTGGCCACATGACCAAACCATGGCTAATGAAATGAAAGCAGACATGGTGTTCTTTAAAATGGCAGGGTATCCTTTCTCTTACTATTCCTACTTTTATTTCTTGATGGCTGGAATGTGGACGTGATGGTTGGAGCTGGAGCAGCCCCAATGATGATGAGGTAGAAGATACAGAATGAAGATAGTAGAAAAACCTGATGATAGAATCAGGTCTCTTGTTATGAAGCCACCACAGTAGCCTAGACTGCCAACCTAGATTTTTGGAAGGAAGAGAAATAAAAATATTTTGGGTTTTTCTGCAGTGGAATCTAGTCCTAATCAGCAGAGATACCTTGAGAAAACAGGTCAGAAGATGGACTTTTTTTCTAATTATTTGTTTTTCCATGATTTCATAATTTTTACCACCAATCAACATATATTGAACGTTGTGTGGAGGGCACTGCCAGATGATCTGGTTTTAAGTTGGCTTAAGGACAGAGTTGGATGAGGACCGCCATGAACAAAGTTCAGTTGTTAAAAAGTCCTTCATGAAAATTGCCTCAGTGCTACTACATAAAGGCAGCTGTATTTGGTCACAGCCATAGCTGTTTCTGACATCTTTGTTTTCCCTGGCAGCAGAGGTTGTGTTTATCCTGAATCTCCCTTTTGACTTAAACACAGCCAGAATCTGTTTCTGCATTCAAACTTAATGTTTGGTGCAAAATATGCAAAACCTGTGGACATTAATGGTCATGGCATTGTGAGGCCAATTTGCATCCGCTCTCTCTGGGTTGTTCTAATTAAGAACCACCCACTTTTGTGTTTCGAGGTTGAGCACAGGCAGGTCTATTTCCCTCTAGGTCCCAACACAATGATACCGATTCACAGGACCTGGATAAAACAGTTTTCATGCAGCGACTTGTCCACCCTCGCCCTAACCAAAGAACTTCTCACCACTCCAGGCAGCATTCAGGTGTGTGGGTGGAGTGAGGTAGGGGGCAGTGTCCTAGCAGCCCTGAGTCCTCAGCTGTCTGGATGAGGGACAGGATTTCCATCAGGTCTGAGAACAGCATGTGTTTAGTGCCCCCTGGCTTATAGGGACTGTTGGGTATGGCCCAGCTCTAAGGGAGAGCTCTATGCAAAATAAGAACCTGGCAGCCTAATCCCACCCAGAGTAATGAGGTGGGGCCGTACCATACAAGGGTGGACATGTGGGGCTGAGGTCTTCCTGGGCAAAAATAATCAACCAGTCCTTTTTAAGTAACATAGCTAAAAGCCAACTGCCTGCTTATTTTCCAAACTAGCCAGAGCAACTGAATGCAGATTGAGATATTATACTCAGGTTGCACAAACCAGCCTTCTATCCAAAGCCTATTTGCTGCTTCACCTACTTTAGGGGACAGTCTGGTGACCAAAGGAAAAACATGTCTTTACAAAGTAGCACTTGCCTGGAAGGGCCGAGACCCCAGGAAGTCATTCTAGGGAACTCTACCAAAATATTGGATAATTTACCACCATTCCTAGCCAAGTGCTACATGTTTGTGCTATAGAAGGATGGCAACAATTACACAAAAATGGACACAATATCCAAGGGCTTCACTGCCCAAAGTTGGGTTTTTAGGCTTCACCAAGGTCCAGATTAATTCTAAATGTCATCCATGTCTGCTTCTAATTTGACCCTCACAGGAAGCCTTCAGAACAATACAGCACGTCGGGTAAGTTGACACAGAGGGTATACCAGCTGGCAAACCTAAGCATTGTGGTAGCTAAGAGACTCACTTCTCATGGTATACAAATGAAGTGCCATTTCGTTTTTGCATGTTTGGTTTATATGGTCTAGTGCAGGACATTCTCATCATTGCTTGGCATACTGAAAAACAGCGCCAAGGACTGAGGGAGTCCACACTGAAGTAATGCCTGGTCCAGGAGACTAGTTGAACTCCATTAGGGTATCGCCAACAGTTGGTAGTAGCTCCTAGTTGTATGATAAAGCTTGTGAGATTCAGAGAAAATTAGTACCATGAGCGATTAGTAATGGCTGCAAGAAATTAGGGGCAGGAAGGGGTGTAAAGCAGATGAGTGGGACAGGAGAGCTGCATTCCAAGTAACAAATTTCATCAGTTCTAACCAGCCATCACCCTCCTCCCCCATTTTTACATCTTTGAAATTGAGATTCATCCTGTAATCTCACCAAGCCAGACTGTATCTTCCAAAAGTGGACACAGTATTTTAAGCCTCACATACTCTTCCAGAACCTAGCCCAGCCCCCATCAAGAAGTGGAATTTATGTCCCCTCCCCTTGAACTGGGGAGGGAGGGGGACTTTGTGACTCCCTCAACAGAGTGTGGCAAAAGTGATGCTAAGTGAGTGATGAAGCTAGGCCATTAAGAAATGATATTGCTTCTACCTGGCCTTCTCTTTTGGGATGCTCATCCTTGGAACCCAGCCACCACTGCTCTGAGGAAGCACATGCCATGTGGAGAGGCCCCTGGTTCTCAGGCCTGGCTGAGGTCCCAGCTGACAACTTGAATGCCACCTTGGAGACAGATCATCAGGCTGCCGGCTGATGCTGCACGGAGCACAGATGCTAAGTTTTGCAATGATTTGTGACCCAGCAACAGACAACTGAAACGGTCCTTTGGTAAGCCAGGCAGCAATCATGACAGTTGTCACCACCAGCACGTGTATACCAAAACTTGCAGAGTAAGTGTCAATTAACTGAAGACAATTGAGCAGCATGTTTCAAAGAAAGGCCGCGTCACCAACATTTTTTATGGTACAAAGGACAATACTGTAAGAAAAACATGGAAAGGCGATTTAGAAGGATCACACTCTGAATCAGGAGAATCTGAGGCATACCATATCAAATTTATTTTATATGTTTCCCTTTTTAAGGATGCACAAGGAAAAACATATATCTAAGTTTAAAAGAACATCCAATGAACATTAAAGAAATGCTGAGTCATAAAAAGTGTGTATGAGTTTCAGGGACAGTGTTTTCCATTCTCAGTGGTTGAAGATCATCTTACAATCGACATCTTAGATTTAATGAAATAGAAGTATTTATTGTTCTTGACTTAAACCTCTCTAATTACACCACCAAATACAAGTTTTCTAAGAGAGACTTTCACAATTTTTATTTTTCTTTGAAAATTGAAAAAAAAAAAAATCCCAGCAGGTACAGGCTTTAAGTTCAATTTAATTATTACTTCCATAATTATGTCCACAGCAAAAAACATCTTGGGGATTTTTTTAAAAGGTTACTTTCCTGAATTTAATATTCCAAACTAGTGACTTTCCAAGAACCCACGAAGTCACAGGACTCTTACATATTACAAATGTTTTAGGTGGCTGACTCCTGAGCTGAGGAGTGAGGGAGGGTAGCTTAATGAAAGTGAATGCCTCTGAGCTGAGCAAAAGATCTGGTGAGCATTAAAGAAACAAAGTGAATGAAGAGGTACTTAATTAAGCATTTATAAAGCAAAGATGTGACAATGTTGGCTTTATTACTACTATTATTATTACTACTGTTAAATTAACAGAATCAAAGCTTCCACAGACTTCAAAAACAAATTTATTCATAAAATATATGAAAAGATTTGACAAAAAATAAGACTAGAAAACCCCAATAATCTTATACATCTCAACATCACTTACCAGTCAATAACCAAAAGTCTTAATTTGACTATTTTTTAAGTAAAAAGAGGTCATTGTAAATATTCACTTGGTAAGTAATATTTCATTTTATGAGTTGTACAGCTGAAAACAGTTAAGTGTGACCATGCCATTTGGGTATTTTATAAAATAATATTCTTTATAGAAACTTACCGATACTGAAATCTCTCAAAGTTTATTTATGAAGGTTAATTCACAGTACTTTTAGAACTATTTTAAACCAGGTGTTATGGTAAAATATGTAACTCTGGGGATGAAGAGCAAATTTAAAATATGTTTAATTATAGACATGTAACAACTTCTTAGAAATGGAGGGGAGATAAGCAGAGCTGGAGATAGTGGTGTCCCATGCACTGCAGCAAACCAGTTCGAAGTCCGGTCACCGAAACATGCCACTCGGCATTTCACACCCAGAGAGAAGCTACTCTGGACGTATGCATCCGGGGCCTGTTTTCATCAGTCATATCCAGCTTTGTTCAATGAGGGTCAGAGGATCCCAGTGCACGTTCTAAATACTAGGAGTGTTCCTCCAGAAGGTTTCAAGTCCTAAGTCTTCGGATCAAATTTTATGGAGTTTTGTAACAATCAGTACTCTTACCATTTGATCAAATGAACTACAGATGCAGAGACCCCTTTTATCTGGACTCCAGTCCAAACTGGAAATGGGCTGGGTAGACAAGGTGACATTCTGCAGAAGGCTGACCGAGCCCGCAACTCCCATCTCTACTCCCTCAGAATCTTTCTTTGACCGCTGAATAGGGTATTCGCTGCAAATAAGACCAGAGTGGTAAGGAAAGAAATCTTAGCATTCTCCACACTGTGTTTATATACATATAGTCCAGTAACTCTATTTTTACTTCTCTGTTGATTACTGCAACTGATAAATAAAGAATCTTTCTAATGTTGTGTTTTATACAAATAAAGAGACAACAATAAAGAGAATGTATGTGTGTGTGTGTTTCAAATACACACACAAAAAGTTAGCACGTTGGGGTCCATTCATTCAAAAAACAGTTTCTGAATTAACTACATGAGATGTTCTAGGAACTCTCGTGTGCTCCGTAATATTTATAAATTAATTGCATTACTACCAAGGGAGACTGGCAAATGGAAATAAAGCTAAATATCATTTTACTTAAACCAAATCTCTTTTGCTGGTATAATACTCCGACAGCAAATCTCCAAACCAATTTGAAGATTAGACTAGATATCTGTTCTGGTAAGGATTAAAGTTCATGTTGAGATAAGCTTCAAATTTCTAATTACATACAAGACCCCACTTTATACAATCATCAAAAATTCTAGCTGCAGGGTGCCTGGGTGGCTCAGATGGTTAAGCGTCTGCCTTCGGCTCAGGTCATGATCCCAGGGTCCTGGGATCGAGTCCCACATCGGGCTCCCTGCTCAGCGGGAAGCCTGCTTCTCCCTCTCACACTCCCCTTGCTTGTGTTCCCTCTCTCGCTGTCTCTCTGTCAAATAAATAAAAAAAAATCTTAAAAAAAAAAAATTCTAGCTGCAAAAGTGTTTGCACATCACATGGAATACAACTCCATGTGTGGATTACAAAGAAAACTGAAAGCAGTTCTTCAAGGAAGCAGCCTAAGGAGTTTGGTAACCAGGCAGAATAGCGATGTGCTGCTGCATGGCTTAACTAAGGAGACAGGCGAGCCTAACGGGGAGTGCAGACTGGGCTGGAAGAATCAGGGAAGGATAATGGGCAAGACACTAGGAAAAGAGAAGTTACCAAATAGTCTGTCTACCGGGCATTCTCCCAGAATTCTTAGAACTTTTCCTCTGCTTTTTACTCACAGTCTTGATCTAATGCATTCCCTCTCGGTTTTTTGTCAGCTAGATGCCTAAATATCTTAACACTTTTCAAATGTAGCCCTGTTTATCAACCTCCCTGCTAGCTTCTAAAAGGAGCTAATAAATAGACACGTATTTTGCAAATGTGAAAGTCCCAGCCATGCTGAAGATGTTTTTCTTTTTACATCATTAATCAAACTTTATTTTTGAAATATCTTTCATTTGTGGGCTTGTGTTGTTAGACTTTTTTCCTTGAGTTATGAAGAAAGAAACACCATTCACTCTCAACTTTTATCGGGCCTTTTACATGAGCAGCTGGCCTCGTACGTGCCACCTTAGGGCACTTGGGATTCTGGGCACAGCTATGGCCGTAGCTCAGCCTGCCCACAGCACACAGAAAGCAAACTCAATGACCAGGCTTTTCTTGGACACCCATCAGGGGCCTCAGCGCTCTTCAGGTTCTTTCATAACAATGGTATCTGAACTTGGGCAAGTAAATTATCAGGATCTAAAATTAAGAATTCCAACCCTTTTCCTATTCTCTAGAGGTAGTGTTCTAATGACCAGATGGTAACATTTCACAAAAGCCTTGGGTCACATTTTTCATATCAAAAACAAAACAAAAAAACAAAAACAAACAACATTAATAAAAAACAAGCAAAAACCATGATCTTCATCTATGAAAAGAACTATTCCTAAGCTACCCTGATAAATGGAAGACACAACTACAATGACAAATATATTTAATGTGTCAAAAGAAGGTTAATATTTACTAAGTGTAAAATAAGTACATTAATTTTTTAAAAAGCTGACAAAAACAACACTTAGATAATACCATTTAATTTAAAATCGTAGCAAAATGAACTGAGTCAAAGGAGGAAGAAAGACAACAAAGTTCAATCCAATCCTACTTTCCACCCACCAGTAACTTAAAAAGGAGCAATGTTCATAGGCAGAGACTTACTACTTCCAGAGGTGAAGGCTGCCGGCGCCTCCAGCTGTCAGAAAGAGCTCTCGGTTCTGTGGCAGGTGTCGGACCTGCCACACAGTTGATTTATGAGCCTACAGAGGCGAGAGGCACATAACTAGTTTTTACATTTATATGATAAACAAAGACTGCCTTAGAAGAGAAACTCAGTAAAAAAAAATTTTTTACTACTATAATTTCAACTGTTATAGAAGTAATTAAAGTATTTCTGGCACATCTCTTTGTAAGGGCTACAGAGATTTATAGGAGTCCATCACAAATTAAGAAAAGCATCATTTTTCTTTATTGCTTTATGAAACAAAGTTCTACTGGATTAAAAAAATGTTATCAGATTAAAAGTCCATATAAGTTTATACTACCATATAAATTATGCAAATAGATTTTACACATTTAAGTATCTCTAGCTTACTCTGAGGGAGAAGAAAAACTCAAAATGCAAAAACATATACTTCATCCTAAGGGGAAAAAAGGATACTGAATTAAAAAAAAAAAAAAAACCAGACTATTTTTTACAGGAGTTTCAGGTTCCCAGAAAACTGAGTGGGAACTACAAAAAGTTCCCATATACAGAATGAATTTTAACTTAAAGCCTTATCTTTAATTTATACCATTTGACTTGCCTAATCTTCAAAATAAGGACTACAAGGGCTTATAGATGGTGTTTAAGGTCATAATAAGCCCGGGTCTTTATCAGTCACATTAAACTAAAAGACAAAAATGGCAACTGAGAGGTTAACAGCTTGTTAGCACCTCAACAACAGCTAGTAAATCAGTGTTAATGGTGTAATATTCATTGCAAGGAATTTGAGAGAGAGAGAGAGAGAGATGGAGAGAGGCGGGGACGGGGGGGGGAAGGAGGGAGGAGAGATGGAAGGAGGGAGGAAAGATTCTGCTTTGCAGAAACAGTGAGACCAACTAAATCTAAATCATTCTTAGACACTTCACATTTCAGTGAGTGATTAGTCTTGGCATTTGACTTAATAGTCTTGTAAAAGGATTACCATTAGCAGATTAAAACCCCCATATCTCAAAATACACCCTTTAAGTGTGTAAGAGTCCTCAAGTGAATAGGTTCAAGCTGTTAAAACCTATTTCAATTTGTTTCCTAGTTTAAACTTCTCTTTTGCTTCTGAAAGCTGATAAAAAAAAACACACACACACAAAAAGCAAGGGGGGATATGACCTCTTAAAATAACCTGGATGAGGGGCTCCTGGGTGGCTCAGTTGGTTAAGCATCTGCCTTCAGCTCGGGTCACGAGCCCAGGGTCCTGGGATAGAGACCCACATCAGGCTCTCTGTTCAGCGGGAGCCTGCTTCTCCCTCTCCCTCTGCCTGCCACTCTGCCTACTTGTGCTCCTCTCTGTCAGATAAATAATAAAATCTTAAAAAATATATACTGGATGAGAAATGTGTTATAATTGCATAAGGGAAAATTTAATAAAGGGCTTTAGGTTGTTGATAGATACTTAACTATATTCTGAAATAATGAAGGCAAACAATACTGCAATTTATAGCTACCTTAAGAATTTAGTTTATCAGGCAGTGACAGCAATTTATATGCAGTAATAATAATAATTAACAGTAACAACAAAGTAAAACAAAATAGGAAGGTTTGAGAAGTACTACTGAATCCACAATGGAGGGAGAGAGAACAAGAGAGTAAATTTTTCTTTCCTGAGCAACATATATTTTAATCTTATGGAAACTACAAATCTGTAACTGATCTTTTTTTTTTTTAAGATTTTATTTTTTTATTTGACAGAGAGAGAGAGTTAGTGAGAGCAGGAACACAAGCAGGGGGAGTGGGAGAGGGAGAAGCAGGCTTCCCGCCGAGCGGGGAGCCCGATTCAGGGCTTGATGCGGGGCTCGATGCGGGGCTTGATCCCAGGACCCTGGGACTATGACCTGAGCTGAAGGCAGACGCTTAACAACTGAGCCACCCAGATGCCCCTGTAACTGATCTTTACTTTCACATTCAAGGAAGTCAGAGTCACATTCCCAGCCCATCTCTGGCCAACAACAGGGTGTTTCAGTTTAATCTTATGCAGTACCCTTACTCCAGGCTTCATCATCTTGTTTTTTTTTTCTCTTTTTAACCAGTATTTTCCCTATGCTCTGCTTTCTTCATCTATTTTTGATGTTGTAATACTGTATGTTTCCTTCTAAGCCACCTCAAATACTTTTGGAACAAGGTAAAGTATGTATATATGTGTAAATGACTAATTTTTTTGAACCTACTATGTGCCCATGATTGAAGCTTTAAATAATTTCACTTAATATAGCAAACCAGAATATAAAATAAAGTGTGATGAAATGACATAAGATATATATGTTGATATGTTTTGAAAAGTATATAATTATATATTAACACAAATATATTTATTAGAAAACACTAGGCTAGGTTTTGTTGATCCAATTCTTAGCATTAGCTAGTTGTCTTGTGATTGTTCCTAAACTACAAAATAAGATTCCTAGCCAACTGAGGCCTTTATTATAATCAATAAATCTAAAAATGATAAACTTTGGAAGAGTACTCTCTGCACAGAAAAACTTGTCGTGTTCCCACAAGAACATACTAAAAATAGCTCCCTTCATATAAAGACCTGGAAGGAACCTTGGTGACGAATTCTATTTATTAGTCTAAAACAAGCTATGAACATTCCTCTTCATAGAAAGACATTTCCCTCATATTTACCTTTTCTGAAACAGAAGCAAAACCTTTCGTTGGATGCTGTGTTCTCATATCAAAAACATGAAACTTTCCTTCCAGTGATGTAGCTACCAACTTATTCATACTTATGTCTTTTCTGTCAAACTCCAAGCTACATACCTGAAATAGAAAATATTTATTATTGATGGCCTAATGATTACTATTCAGGAGGTTCTTTTAAACTAAGTAAAACAACTTTAAAATTATCAGCTCATGTGAAAGCAATTAATTAATCATTTTATGTTTTGAGAATTAATACATCAAATACTTTTAACTGAAAAAATTTCTTCTTGGTTCATAGGATCAACAAAACCATCTTGAGTTCCCCTGTCTGGCAGATTAATTTGGAAAGCCATATAATTTTTTACTGTTATTACATAATTATTTTATATAGTACAATCAAAGCTGATTTTAGAAAACAGGAAGGAACCACATTCTTCACTAAAGGTATACAACTCAGGACCCAAAAATCTGAAAGTACTTGGGGAGGCTATTACTATTTCAAGCTTTCTAATATTAGCAGAAAAAAAAGGCCTCTTACTAGCTCATTTTAATATCACACTGCATAGCCCACAGGGGTCCACAGATAGGCCACAGGGGCTGGTGACTCACCAGGGATTGTCATACCACATCTAAATATGTGTTCACTTTCTGAAGAGAGGATCCATGATTTTCATTAAGTTCCCAAAGGGCTGCACAGCCCCAAGAGTTAAAAACCATTGGCAGAAGGGCTGTACAAGATGAGTCATTAGAGGTGCTCTCCTTTTGAAGTAGTTCAGAGGTGGATAAAAACATGCTCAAACTATAAAGAACCCAAATGTACATTACCCCATTTTTTATGTTTGTCTCCCACCGCAATGACATATTTCTGAGATCAAACAGTTTGATATCTCCATTGTCATAGCCAGCACAAACAACACGTTCCTCTTGATTATAAGCATTTCCTGGAAATCAAGATACATTGCAGATCTTTTAAATGCTCATTTGAAGGCTGCTAAAATAATGTTATAAAACTACACATACAACTCGTACCAAATCACACCAAAAAAAAAAAAAAAAAAACCCACACTAGGCAGAATCTCGTTTTGCTAATCCTGACAGGACATCAAGATTATTAAATTGGTTATCTAATATTGTTTTTTAAAGAAAAAGTTCATTTGCTGAGATTCTCTACTGAAGGGGTAAGTGAAAGTGTTCACTGGAGTCTAAGTTCAAAGCAAATGTTCTTTCTCTACCATATCCACAGACTAACAAGTCAATTACAGTTCAAACATAGCAGGTTTGGTAGAATAAATACAGCTATGCTTCAGTTGCTTTCTTTGGCAGTAACTACATTTGAATATGAATAGAAACTACTTTAAAACTCATCATTTTGCAAAATGTTGTCTGGTGTTATCTCATCTTTGCAAGGAAATTTGAAATAAGTTGTAACACACCATGATATATTTTTAGTTGTATGAATGATCGCACCTGCAGTAAGTTTATAATCTATAGTTCGCCTCATCCTCCTTGGATCCGAGGATGTTTTCTGGAGTACCTCTGGCACTCATCTCTCCCGATTACACAGCACTAATCTGATCTTCTTAAAGCTCCGGTCACATCTCATCCTCACAAAAACCTCCAAAGGTTTGGACAGCCTCCACACTATCTAAACACTTCTGACCTCTTTAAGGCTACCCCTACCACTATTTGCTTCAACATACCTTCTTAGGCACATTTCAGGCTACTCCTTATACTTGACATTTCCTCCCAATTTCAGTGGTTCAAATCCTATATATACTTGGTCTGAGGTCAAAATATTCTTCCTCCATAGCCATTTCTCCCTCAAGATTCCTTCTATATTCATCCACACCTCTTATGACCTTTTATCACTCCTACCCTGTACTATAATTAATATAGATATCATGCCCTCTTTACTAAACTATAAGCTTCTTGAGGCGAGACTAGGAATCTCTCTCACCTTTGCATGTCCACAGTATTCTGGACATACCTGACATTCATAGAAGAGTCAAATCAATGGATTGGTTTTCAAACTCAATGTCCCAAATTTAAAACTGAACTTATGTCCCTTAGATCAAAGATGAAAGGCATTAATGGACCCACAGGTAATTACTTTTTAATTATTATATCAAATTTTAGATGATGATTCTAAATACAAATCCTGAAATTTCTCCCCAAACTGTACGTGTGCTTAGTTTATATATTATTGCTCATAACATACAAACTCAGTAATTCCCATACAAGAACTTGTTTTTTTAAATTGGAAACCTAAAACTTTCCTCTGATTAAATAATAGTGCAATTTTCAAATAACATATGAAAGTTAAACAGTTCACATGTACTGTTAAATCACACTTTTAATGTCTGTTTTCTACACAGGATTATACTAAGAAAAAGAAGAAAGAACATACAAGTTTCAAACTAAGTATGACCCATATCCTTTAGTAGCAAAAATTATTTTAATTATGGCTTTCAGTAAGAGATACTAGGGCATACATCAGTTAGTCCTATAAGGTCAATATTCATTTTAAGTATAGTAACAGAAGAACAAAGTTATCAAATTATAACAAATAATTCTGTAATGGCATAACTATGTTCTAGAAAATAAACATCCTCTGTGTAGCACATAATGTAAGATTTGTGCGGTCACATTTGAGCATTTGAAACTCTGCTTAGCTCCATTAATGGCATTTGGCTCTAAACTAGGTCAACATTATCTAGTTAAACAGAAGTATGTAATAGTAGCAAATATTTTTGAGCACTTAATAATTTAAGCACAATTCTAAGCACTTTACATGTATTAATTCATTGAATCCTCATAATGCTATTAGGTAAATTCTATTATTAGTTCCACTTTATAAATGAAGAAACTAAGGAACAGAGAAGCTTGGTAAATTGCCCACTTCACTCAGCCAAGAAATAACAAAGGGAGGATTCAAACCTAGGCCCTGGAGGCTGACATTAACCACCATCTCTATTGGCCTCAATAAACTATAATAATCCACAAAACGGTGTAATGAGACTATCGGGAATTTCTTAAAGCACTGTGCTTTTTACCATCTGATACCTCAAATGCAAGGTTCTTCAATAATTTACCAAATGCCACAGTCCAACAGTCTCTCTTGTTTTCTCCTTGTACAGGTTCCATATTAGCAACAGGATCGTCTTTTTGTCTTGGGTCCCACACCTTCACAGTTCCTGTTGTGCATACAAGCGAGTTGGCAAAATTCAATAGTGATTGATGACATTTATTTTCTGCATTCTCTTCCTATGACTTCCTGTGTATATGGCCATATTATAGATAACATAACACTTGAAAAAAAATTCATATATTTCTGACTTCTACTTGGGCAAGTTGTATTTAATATCAGAGATATAACCCATATGTTACTGTCGGACTTGATTTCCAACTTAATAGATACACAGAAAAGCCAACAACTGTTCTGAAGTTATCAACAAGGTATGACTGACAAGGGAAACACAAATGTTACTAATTCAGATCATGTCTTTCTTTGAGCCTAAACCTAATGTACTATTTATTTAGAATAATATCAGTGTCATTTTAATTTTTTTCCATACTACCCATATAATCATTGCCATTTTTCTTCTACAGATGAACAAATTCTAATTTTTACATTTATGATTTCTTATATGGGGTTTTAGAATACTATCTCACATACAATTAAGTTTAATTTCCCTGTGGCAATAGAGATGAGGGAAATATTAAATAAAATTAACACATATTTCTTCTCAATGCTTCTCCTTTTAATGCAAATTGCAGGACTACTAACTAAACTCATCACTGCCTATGAGAAATACAAATGCATTTAATAAAATGGCTAAAAGGCAAGTACTTAAGAGAGAACAGGAAAAGGGCAAAAAATCCTTAAAAGAGATAATAAACTCACGAAAAGGGGAGATATCCCACTAGATTATCTCCAAGGATAAAATAAAGTCAGTCATTAAAAAGGCCACTTTAAGGAGAAAAGAAATTCTCACAAATGTGAACCCTCTAGAGGGTTCATACAAATTGATAAGATTCATATGAAATTTGCAATAGTTAAATGAGCAAAGAACATAAACAGACAATTCACAAAGCAAAACTAACTGATAAACAAATACAGAAAGAAGTTAAGACAAATTGGAATGGACTACTATTTTTATCTATAAATTTAGAGGAAAAAAGGAAAATCAATGCTGGTAGGGTAGACTGGAAATCCACCTCATCTACTGTAGCTCAGAATGTACATGGGTACTTTGGAAAGTCTGACAATAAATTTTAAAAATCACAAAATATGCTTATTCTAAAAAGTTATATACATGATGATACTCATTCCTTCATTATTTTAAAGTCACTCTCCCAAAACAATAAACAAAAGCTTAAAGCAAACTGAATGCTTAACAAAGACATGGTTAAGGACACCTGTGATACATCCATAGCATATAATATTACATAGTCATTAGAATGGTAATGATGGAAACAGCAACATTTGCATATGACAAAACACAAAATAAAAAAAGACAAAAATCATATCCACACTGACAACTATACAAAATTGTATATAAGACTGGAAAGGAAAACAAAGCTAAGGGTTATGCTACTGTGGTAGATTGAATGCTATTTTTCCTCCCATTTTTCATAATGCTTTAATGATTAAAAGGAATAACTGATTTCTAAAACACAGACACTTGAATAACTGTTAGAGAAATATATCTCACTTTTCTTTTACAACAATTTCCTCATGGTCTTGAGCAGCCATTAAAAACTAGCCAAAAAAAGAAGATAGCAGGAGAGGAAGAATGAAGGGGGGAAATCGGAGGGGGAGACGAACCATGAGAGACGATGGACTCTGAGAAACAAACTGAGGGTTCTAGAGGGGAGGGGGGCGGGGGGATGGGTTAGCCTGGTGATGGGTATTAAAGAGGGCACGTTCTGGGTGGAGCACTGGGTGTTATACGCAAACAATGAATCATGGAACACTACATCAAAAACTAATGATGTATGGTGATTAACATAACATAAAAAAAAAAAAAAAGTAGCCAAACCCACTAAGGTACCAAATTTTTTATGTACCCATCATGAAGCAACAAATTCTGACTCCTTTTACGGTCATGCAGAACATCTTTGAACACCAATAGACCTGTCCCTTGTTAGTCACCACAGGGTAGAAAAGTAGTGTTGGTGCCCTTGGATCTTTCTACAATGCTCAGTGGAAGGATCACAGAACTTCAATGTTCAACCAGCTATCAACACGACAATTTTCACAAGTACTAATTCTGCTTTTTAAAAAAAGAAGGTGAGGGGTGCCTGGGTGGCAGAGTCAATTAAGCATCTGAGTCTTGATTTCGGCTCAGGTCATGATCTCAGAGTCATGAGACTGAACCCTGTGTTGGGCTCTGCACTGGGCATGGAGCCTGCTTAAGATTCTCCCTCTCTTGGGATGCCTGGGTGGCTCAGTCAGTTAAATGTCTGCCTTCGGCTCAGGTCATGATCCCAGGGTCCTGGGATTGAGTCCCATAGCGGGCTTCTTGCTCAGCAGGGAGCCTGCTTCTCCCTCTGCCTGCTGCTCCCCCTGCTTGTGCTCTCTCTCTCTCTCTCTCTGACAAATAAATAAATCTTAAAAAAAAAAAAGATTCTCCCTCTCTTTCCCTCTGTCCCTCCCCCGCCAAAATGTGAAAAGCTGCCACCCACCTTATATTGTCAGCTGCCTCAAAAACCTGTAAAGAAATTTTAAATCTTTCAAAGTTCATAAGAAACTATGGTTGTTAGTAGTTGAACTAGCTCAAAGCTAAAATAGTAAGTGTTATGTCTCTATCTCAAAACACCCAAAAGTCTGAGGCAATTGAGGGATATGCAATTAAACTTGCCTATTAAAAAAGTACAGTTAGATTTAGGGAGTCGTGGCTGATGAAGAAGATTTCCATAACAGAAGATATATTGTTGCACAAAGATATATCTAAAGAAAAAAATTTTCTGAAATACATAGAATACTTTAACTTACCATCTCGGCTGCCAGTCACAATTTCCGGTGCACCTTCCCCAATTCCCAGTCCACCTACACCATCTATGGTATTTATAATTTCTTTATGGCCCTTTACGGAATATACTGGGATCTCTGGAGATTCCAAATTCCTAGGCAAAAGAACACAGCTTCCTACTTACTCCATGGTCCCAAACATTTAGTTCACTACTGAAATTTAAGAATGCATACCATATTTAGATTTTTGTTTAAAAATAAGGGTTTTGCTATGAAGGTAATTTATACATTTACTTCCAATATTTTCTCTCCACTTTAGCTTCTTTCGAGCCCTCAATAAGAACTGTCATCATTCAACTTGGAACTCTATGTCCTGAGCCCACTTAGTAATTCTCAGAGATAATCTAGGACCTCTGCACATGACTTACCAGGCAAGCTTAATAATAAATGCAGATTCCTGGGCTCCTCCCGACATGTAATGGATACTCCAAATCTGCTGACCCTTTGGTTCCCTGAAATCTAATAATCACTACTTTAAACACAGAGTAAATTCAAAGTAATTCAGAATGTTTTTCCAAAATAGGCCTTGGTAGTCTGATCTTGAGATCTTTTGGAAGGATAAAATATGAGTAGTGTTTACTTTGTATACATTTCTTCCTTTACAATGTATTATTTTCTCACTAAATTCCATACTAGTTTCCTCTCGTTACATATTTTTCAGTGTATCATCATGCTGGTCACAACAAAGGTAAGTTTGTCTAAATCTAGGTTAGTTAAGAGAAAGGAATGCAGGAAAGTACCCGCTACTATGAGTGTCTGAGTCTACCCAAGATGGCAGGGGGATGAATGGCTCAAATAGGTTATGTTAATATACCCCTTATCCTGCCTCCCTTTTTTCTAATAGAGCTTCTAAACCACATTTCTCTTTAACAGGTCAGTTTTTGATAACCTGAACTTTAAAAAAAAAAATTAATGTAGCTATTCATGAAATGTAATCCCAACTTATTACTAGGCCAAGATTTATTAGTAAAATCTAAACAGGGCTGAGATTCTATTTAAAAGAACTTTTTTACTGCTTTTACAGACTTTAAAACACTGCTTTTTGTAACATGAAACTGTAAGACTTAACAATGATAGTCAGTGATACCTGTAACTATACTAGGAAACTCCATTAGAAAGACAGTCAACAGTTGTATTTTTTGCATTCTTATACTGAAATATGTTATTTTTAAAAATAACAATCAGACTGGTCTCTCCCGATTTCTTTTAAAGTATATGACATAGCATGTAAGAACTGATGTACTCTAATAGATGCGAACTTAAGTATTAAGCAGTTAAAGCAAAGGGAAGTTAAAATAGCTTCATTCTGTTTTATATTGTGATTCTAAGATAAATATGTCAGAGTAATTCAATTACAAAGCAGCAGATTCTAAGTGAGAATCAAGAAAGGTCACCTTAGAAAACATGAGACAGAGAAGATAGTTTCTTTCTAGAACATTACTATATATACTTTAAATAGTTAAAATAAGAGATATTCTTGAAAAGTAATTAAGGAGAAATATCAGTCCCTGCAATTTAATTTAAATACGAGGAAATAACTCTAGGTAGAACATGAAAATTACAAACATTTGGCATAATTATGGTTTTGTTCATTAATAACAGGTTTATATTGATTTGCTCAACAGATGTGTTCCTAAAAAGTTGTGCTTAGATGTTAGTTCAAGTATTAAAAAAAATTTTTTAATGAATTGAGTTTTACATTAAAAAATTAAAACAAATAAAAATTCAGTGTATCATTCTGTAATGCCAGTTGTCTTGATATGTTAACAATATTGAACTTTTCTGTGTTACACATGTGTGGGGAAGAGCCGTTTATGTACACTTATAAAATATTAAATGCTAGCACCAAACAGCAGGTATGGAAATAAATATTGGTAACATTATTCAAAATATCTAAAGAAAAACAGTATTTTTAAAGGGATTTTGAATATGAAATCTAGAAATGTGTATTAAAAGACAATTCTTGCATTTTTATAAATAGTTAAAATTGAACAAGAAACATTTTAAAATTAGAATTCTCCCTTTCAGAGAAAGAGCAACACGACTATCAAAGAAATGGCCTACCTCATGTCTTAATATTGATTAAATAATCTTACCATATATGAAGGTTTCCAGCAAAATCTCCAGTAGCTAAATATCTCTGCTGTAAAGATGCTGCACCAAATGTTCCACATTTAATGGGTTTGGCCTTTTCAATCTTGACAGAAGGGAGGGAGAGAGGATACATTATTTATATAAGCAGCTATTTATAATTCATGATATTTATGGCTCTATTATGGGACTTAAATAAGACACATAAATAAAAAGCAATTAAAACATTTTCTGATCAAAATTATCATGCATTTCCTCTAGTCACTTTCCTATAGTTTAAAAGTATGTAACTGTCAAAGAGAATGAGTTTTAATTTTGCCTTTCCTCTCCTCTCACTAATGAGACATTCAAATGCTGACAAGTATACCATCTCCATTGGTTTGCAAATATGAAAATTTCAGCATTTAATGTGCTATTCTTAAGATCCTCAGTAGAAATGAGAACATAATGAAGATATTATTCTTTCCAGATGGCTACAGGAACAAAAATGTTTATGTGTCTCTTATAGTTTTCTCTGCAGAACCCTATAAACTGAGAATGTTTATGTCACTATTCTCTCTGGGACCTTATCAATGCAGAGAGATTTGTATACATGTGAGTACCAAAGGCACTGCTATTGGTATGGATTAGCCAATATTTTGACGTTTAAAAAGCAACTGCTCCCCGTATTGCATATGATCACATTAATAAAACAACCACACACCGATGTACTATTTAAGTAATGTGGCTTATGGAAACTATGTATAGATCATATCACCAAAAGGGTCCTTAGAAATGGTATCATATAATAACCCTCCTGCCACAGGCAAAGAGCTTCAAGCATACAGCTTTACATATTTGCCCAGCTCAGGCATTTAGCATTTTTTTTTAATGAGTTCCTACTAAATGCAAATCAACGAACTAGGCAGAATAGGATACAAACATGAAGGAGACTGGCCATGCCCTCAAGGAGTTTACAATCAAAATATCAGTTCCTCTCTGACTCCTCCCACATATGCCCATGCATTATGCTACTCTCATCTACTCCCACACCTCTGTGGGGCCTCCACCAATCTCTTTTTACTTCCTGATGCTTCCCGTTTCTCTGCTGCCCCCGCCCACCCTGACCCCACCTGCCCAGGCTACTGAAGTCCCTCCTGGAGTCGGCTACTGCCTTAAACCCTGGGAACTCTGGGCAACATGGAACCAGATGAGGCTGCTACCTGAAGCCTGCTGACACCATACTCTGGCCCTATATCCTCCCATTTACTGTTGGCCTCAACAGGGCAAAACTATTCCTCTTTTTTTTATTATTTATCTGACAGAGATAGCGAGAGCAGGAACACAAGCAGGGGGAGTGAGAGAGGGAGAAGCAGGCCCCCCCGCCAATCAGGGAGCCCGAAGCGGAACTGGATCCCAGGACCCCGGGATCATGACCAGAGCGGAAGGCAGACGCCCAACGACTGAGCCACCCAGGCGCCCGAAACTATTCCTCTTATTTAATCTCTTATAAACTGCAAATTTTGTGTGTACAAAAGTAATACGTGTTCCCTATAAAAATTCAAACAAAAAACTGAACATCGAAAAGTGAGTTTCCCTTTGATGCTCCCCAGTAGTAATCCCCATCCTTCTAGACCTTTTCCTACACATTTACAAGCATACATAGGTTTGCTTTAATATAAGGAAGACCATAATATATTTTCGTTTTTTTTTTTTTTTGACATAACAATATTCTGGATATACTTTTTTCTCTTTTTTCTCTCCACAGAGCTCTCCAGTTTCTAGGAGATTTCTTCTTATAACCTCTCAGTTCCTGAGCCAATCTTCATCCCTCCTACTGGTTCATATAATTTAAAAAATAATTTCCCTGACACTTCCAATGTTTGACTGGGCACTTCCATATAGAGTATACATAGCAATTTTCAAAGAAAAAGAAAATAAAATTCACTTAACACAAATGGTAATAAACTTTTCTTTCATGACTCAAAAGATATTATATTGTACAGGGCTTTGGAAACTCCCAGCCTGTTGAGCTTTCTCAGTGTTTGGGATCTGGAAAAATTAGCAGTTACTATGTAATCAGGTCTATAGGAAAGCATTCACAGCCTCCTTGGAATTGCCCAGTAATCAAAAGCAGTCATCGATAATAACATGGTCATAAAAGACCACATTGATGAGAAGCACAAAATCACGGAATCATTATTTTTCTTTGTAATGCATATTGTGGTCCAAGATGGTTCAGTTATTCAGAAAACTGATATTCATTATTTCAGGTATTTTTCCAACTTTATAAAAGAGTTATAACACAGCAACACCAAGAATCAAAATTTTGTCAATTTAACGAAATAGTTTCCAACAACAGATCACTTATGTGCTCCCCACCCTCCACTTCCCCCAAATAAAAGTAACTGAAATAATGTATCAATAGTGGTATAGCCCTTAATCACTATTAGGGCACAGTTTCTATGGTTAAAGTAATTCAGAGTTCTAACTTAATGAAATAGACACCAATTCGTTCCTCCATTGGTCTCACACTGGGCCTGGGTGCGCCAAGCAAGAAGTCACCAGTCATAGCTCCCACAGTCGGAGGCACAGAGTGAAGATGGGCCTCTTGAGTAAACAGCAGGATGGACAGGAAATGGTTCCAAGGACTCAGGGGATTAACTGTGGGGAGGTTGCATCATGTATTGATTTAACTTGCCAGGAAAATTCTTGTCAGAGGCCTGGGAAAAACGGTCTCCCATTTTCTCCTCTTCTACCACCTAAAACACTTTGCTTCCCACAATTCCACTATACCCTGGGTCTCTGATGGGGTATCTCTTCTTCCTAAGCCACAGAAGAGTTTTACCGTAAAAGCTAACCTCTACTTTTCAGTCCCTATAGTACACACATAGTTCTTTGAAGATTTTACTGCTGGTAATAAAAACTTTGGAAGCAAAAACTTTCCCCCCATGTGATTTCTTTATCTAACTTTCACCTTTTAACCCTTTGGAGCAGAGAATCTCAAACTATGCTCCTGGAACACACTGATATTCAGGTACCAACATAAATTTACACACACACACAAACACACACACAAAGCTTAAAACAGCTAATGGATATGTTTTTCTCAAACTTAAGTGTTTTTTTGGATATTTTTTTAGCTTGCCTGTTAGAAAATATTAACAAATGTACACCAGTAAGAAAATCTGGAAATGAAGATTTAAAAATTTATGTATGGTTACTTCATGTAATATAAAGACCATGGTATGATAATATAGGCAGATTTTTCTACTGGAAAACCACTTCTTTGTGAAGAATTGGAACTGACTATTCCAATGTTTTATGGAGTTCCAAAAACAGCACCACAATGTTCAGACATTCTGGCACCTGAACACATCTGAGAATCCCTACTTTAAAAGGAAAGAAACCAAACTGAGAACCACTTTTTACAACAGAACCTATACTAGGTATTTCCACATTTGTCATTGCACAATTCTGAAAGTCAGTCTTTATTGAAATATAATGGAATGAAATAAAATGCATCTACATTTAGAGGCACAGACTCGCAGGAGTGGCACCAACGCCCATGGTAGACAAAATGTACAAAGCTCTTTGGAATCTTGCCTTGATTCTCTGAACTTACTTCCTGCTTCTCTCCTCTCTACTACACTCCAGCCACATCTGCAGCTTTCTTTTTTGCTCTTCAGACACAACAGTCATTTCTACCTCAGGACATTTGCATTTACTATTACCACTGCCTGAACTGCTCTTCCCTCAGATCATCATGTCTTCCTTCTCCTAATTTAAATGTTTAAATGTCAGCTCCTTTAAGAGGCTTTTCCTGCTCCTCCAATCTGAAGTGGAACCCCCAAATCTCTATCACTCACCCTGTTGAACCTTCTTTATTGCACTTACCAATAAAATTATTTTATTTATTCAATTCTCTACTGCCATCCTTTCCAGAATGAGTATCATGAGAATGGGGCCTTGTCCCATCTGTTAAACACCTTGTAGGTGCTCAACATTTGTTAAATCAAAGTATAAGTGAGTATCTTAATTATTAACCTCTCATTCCTAGTGCTGGGGAGAAAGAAACCATTGCTGGAGTCCATATTCTCATTTCTCCCACGTTTTCACATGACACACCATATAGTTTCTGGTGTCATTTATATGCAATGATTAAAACAGCATCCATATATTGAACACATAGATCAGACGTGTTCTAGATGTTCTTCCAGACTAGGACACAACTGCAAGCAAAGTATTTGGCACACTCCTTTCCAGATGAGGAAACAGGTTCAGAGGACTGGGCTTGCTCAAGGTCCCTAGAGCGAGGGAGACTCCAAGCTCTTTATACTAAACTAGGCTGCCCCCAGACCTACATGTAAATCAATTAAATCAAGTTTAGTATGTAGACCCCATTCTATAAACCTGAGAGTCATTAGAAGTACCAAAGAAATGTTCCAACCTTGAAATGGACTGGTGAGGAAAATGGTATAGTCATGAACTGAACCTACTTTCAGATTTGTGTCCTTTGCTTTTTACTTTCATTCATATCTTTCCAAGATGTTAATATACGGTATTTATGCTTCCCTGTTTTTTCTCCTTATACCAAAAAAAAAAAAAGAGAGAGAGATTTATAGGTAGTAGTAGTCTGCTGTGCCAAGAGTCAAATTCAACTCAAAATACAAAAACATTAAAAAAATAACTCAAATATAGGGGCATCTCCGTGGCTCAGTCGGTTAAGCGGCTGCCTTCGGCTCAGGTCATGATCCCAGGGTCCTGGGATCGAGCCCCGCATCGGGCTCCCTGCTCAGTGCGAAGTCTGCTTCTCCCTCTCCCTCTGCTGCTCCCCCTCCTCGTACTCTCTTGCTCGCACTCTCTGTCTCTCAAATAAAATCTTAAAAAAAAAAAACTCAAATGTATAAACATCTTATCATCTGCATGATAGTGAGGATTGCAGTTTGCTGAGAAGGGCTGAGCTCTGCTGGCAAATGGACTTATAGAAACAGGGGTGTTTTCTCTAAGATATTCATGGAAATCATAATAGCTTTAAGAAGGGGCACCGAGTGAAGCCAATTTTTTAGAGTTAATAAAAAGGCTCCCTCCCTCCTTTGGCTAAATATTTTACCTTTGAAAAGAAAGATTTAAAAAATCCAGGGGTTACTTAAATTTTTCTTGCTAGGAAAAAAAAAACTGGCTAAAAAGATTTTACAAAATGTGTTCCACAAAGAAAATTGGTATATATTAATAACTTTTGCTGTATTACACATCATAGATGGTCATTTTTGATCTAGTTGTTGGTTCTCTTTGCTACAATAAGTGAACATGATTAAGGAAGCCAATGATGGATAATTCCCATGAGAACTATTCTTGTTCTATCTGTGGGTGGGTCTAGTACAGCTTGTCAGTATTTCCTCCTCCACATCCTGGCACTACTTTAATTAACATTAAAAGGGTTAGTCAACCAAATGGTAACAAGCAGTGAACTCAGTGACACAGGAGCTAAAAAAGCAGAACTTTATTAGCTTATTATTAATTTTTACAGTATAAACGTCCACAACTATGATTCCATTTTTCAGGGCCACCCCTAGTCCTTTGTGCCAATTAGAGAAAAGCTGCTCTTTATAGAATGAGGAAGTCTCACACTTATAAAGTTTGATGAGAAAGAAATAGACTTCAGCTTTCCTTTGAACTCTGCACCCTGCGTGTGATGGAACAAACTACTCAACTGTATATGAAGGCCCTCACTCCCTATCTGTCCTTGGTAACAAGAGAAGGCAGCCATCAATGAAGACCCATTTGCAACCTTCACACATTTTTACCTTGGAATGCATGGGCTTTGGAACACATGACTTGAGGTGGTTCCACAATGAAGAATCAAGGATTTCAATAATTCATCTAGCCCAATGGTAGTCAACACTGGTGCTTGTTAGAATCACCTAGTTGAAGTTTTATTTAAAAATACTGATACCCAAGCCTCACTCTAGTGTAGATGCAAGAGTCCCACTGCATCAGAATTCCTTAAGGTGGGACCAACGCATGAATATTTTAAAACACACATACACACAACAACAGCAACAGCAGCAGCAGCAGCAGCAGCAGCAGCAGCAGCAGCAACAGAACATACTCAGCTGATCCCGATGCACACACAGTAAGGGTGGCGCATCACTGAGCCTGTATCACACCCATAGCCTTTTCCATCGCACCATCTCAGCCACACTCGATCTAAGTTCTTAAAAGTGTTTTTGCATTAGTTTAACCCTCTCTTTAGACAGGAGGCTCTTTAGAAGAAGGGACTCATCTTTCAAGAATCTTTGGTCCTTCTTTCACATAGTATCTTGAAATAGGAGGTTGCCAATAGAGACAAAGGGCACTATTTCACTTTGTGGAACAAGTGTATTCCTGAAATGTACACAAATTATATTTTATTTTTAAAAAGTCCCAAGGGGTAAATGCTCTCTGGTGAAATTTGATGGTATTTGGTATTTGTTCCTAATACTTTACCTATAAGTTTCTGTCTGCTATTCCAATGTCTCCCATTTGTTCAAACCCTGAGGCCAGCTGATTAATGATCAATAAATCAATATTTAAATTTCCCAAGTTACATCCTTTTACAGATATACATTCACTCATTCTTTTAACAAGTAATTTATTGAGTGGCTGAACCTTACAAACCACACTAATGATAGACACTGTCCTTACTCTCCAGGAGCTTACAATCTCATTAGAGATAAATGGGACACAATTATGTATTTCTGGAGCAAATAATAATTACCAGTGGAATGCAGTGTAAAGAAGTTTGTGTGGGGATCAGGACAGGATTTCCTAAATCAAATAATCTGAACTAGACCCTAAAATAGCAACAGGTGCCTGTGGGCTAACTGGTGAGCAACAGAAGGCAAGGTGGAAAAGAATAAGCCAAGTTTAGGAACTCTGAGTACCTGGCTGGAAAAGACAAACTGAACAAGAAAACTGGCACTCACAGAAATTTAAAGTGAGATGGGATCTTATATACCTTCCCATCCAAGCTTGCCTGTCCAAACTGTATTCATCCTTTACCTACCAGTTTAATGCCTATCTCGTCCAAGCAGACTCTCGCCATAGTTTTTAATCCCTGGAGCCTTCCCTGTAGTCTATTACAACCCTAAATACTTGATTATGGCTGATCACCCAAAATCAACGCATTTTAAAAACAAGTGTAAGAATGTTAGTTAACATCATTATTCTCTAGGGCACCTGGGTGGCTCAGTCCATTAAGCGTCTGCCTTCGGCTCGAGCCCCGCATCAGGCTCCCTGCTCAGCTGAGAGCCTGCTTCTCCCTCTCCCTCTGCTGCTCCCCCTGCTTGTGCTCTCTCTCTTTCTCTCCCTGTCAAATAAATAAAATCTTTTTAAAAAATCATTATTCTCTAAGTCATTCCCTAATGATCGTCACAAAACTTGTGAACTTGATCTTGGCACACAAGTTTAAAAAGGGGTAGATCTTTTAAATGACCTACAAACCTTGCAAAGTCCCCCTTCCCAAGATTCCACTGACGCTGTTTCCTCTGGAAACCTCCTCCTCTACTCCTACTTTAGCCTAGTTAGCTTCTACTCATCCCAAATCTGTTTTTACTCTCACAGAACCGTGAGAGTATATTAGGGAATTCATCTCGGTTTGTATTTATGCATCGTCGGTTGATTATTTAACGGATTCTCTCTCCCACTAGAAAATAAACCCTATGAGACCGGAGACATTGTAATTCACATGCCTGGGAATACCAAGCAATCAACTCAATAACTTATTGAAAGAATAAATGGTTAAGGGGCGCCTGGGTGGCTCAGTCCGTTAAGCGTCTGCCTTTGGCTCAGGTGGTGATCCCAGGGTCCTGGGATGGAGCCCCGCAACCGGCTCCCTGCTCCGCTGAGAGCCTGCTTCTCCCTCTGCCTCTACCTCTCTGTTCTCATGAAAAAATAAAGAAAATATTAAAAAATAATAATGGTTAGGTTGTCTCCTCCAATTACAGTGCAGGCATCCCGGTGCCTGCCTTGTCTCTGCTTGTATGAAAGAGCATTTTACTAACAAAGGCCTAATTAAAGCGACTCTCCACAAACAATTGCCCACTGTCTAGAAGAACCTCGAATTTAGACGAAGTCTTAATGTCACTTCCCAGAGCCCTCACGCTGGAACGCAAGGGTGGCTGCAGGAAGGGGCCAGCAGGGAACAGATGAACTGGCGGGCAGAGAATTCAGGACTCGAAGCACAGCGTTTTACGTCGGAAGTATTCCTCAATCTGCGATCACCTTCGCTGGTTCCGCGCAGCTCGAGCTGTGCTTTTGGGGGGACGCTGGACGAAGGCTGGGGCAAAAACAAATGCAAACTCCCCCCACCCCCGAATCCTCACTCGCCCCCTCACCAACGGCAGATCCTGGAACTGGACAGTCTCGCCCGGCACCCACCTCCCGAAGCAGCTTTAGGTCCCCGTGCTGGATCTCGTACATTTGAATGACGCCGGTGCCCCGTGCGAAGTTGCCCATGGTCACAAATTTGGCGCTGCAGGGCACCCACTTACAGTCAAATACCGTGTAGTTGAGGCCCTTTTGGATATGGGCGATGATCTGAGGCTTCTCGAAGGCCGACATGGTCCAGCCGATCTCCCCTCCACCAACCAGCACACCCAAAGCCTGACAAAACACTAACCGAGAAACCAAACTCCAAACATTAACGACAGTTTCCCCCTCCCACTTGCCGTAGTCGTCCCCCGTCGCCCTGGCGAGTGGGATTTAGTTGTCTCAGATAATGCCCGATGCGCTACTGAAGTCACGCCCGATTTTTTTCACGGACAGCCCAAACTTGCTTATCGTCTTTACCTACTGCCTTTCGTACATACACATATTGGAGATGGCAATTGTTTCGGCTGTGAGTGGCGAAGCCAGAGGGGCACCATAGAATCAGGCATATTTTAGGATGTCCTCCCCTACCTCCCCAGCAAACGCACGAAACCCTGCTTCAGGTCCCCAGTGTGGGACTCCTTAGGAAACGGGGCGGATCCCTGGGGCTGGTTGGCGGACGCTGGACCCCGCGAGGCGCGCCTGCGCCGTGCAGCGGCGCACGCGTTCGAGCCGGTAGCATATGTTGGAGCGGGAGATCCTTGGGGATGGAAGCGGAGATGGAATCGCAGAGCGCCGGAGCCGAAGATGGCTTCACCCAAGTTACCCGTAAGGGTGGCCGGCGGGCGAAGAAACGGCAGGCTGAGCCGCTGTCCGCGGCGGGGGACGGCGGGGACGCGGGCCGCATGGACACGGAGGAGGCCCGGCCCGCGAAGAGGCCGGTTTTCCCGCCCCTCGCCGGGGATGGATTCCTGGTACTGGCGGGGACCGTGGGACAGGAACGGGGTCGGGGGCCAAAGGTGGGCCAAGCCGGTGGTCTCTGGGTGATGTTGAAAGGGCGGGGGCCGTTCTTCAGTGACGGCGACGGCCTTCAAGAAGTGACTCTCCTGAACGAAGTTTAATTCGTTCAGTTAAAGAAAGCTTCTTGTGGAAAAGCTGTCATTTTACAGCTCCTCCTCCATCCCAATACATCCCCCGACTTGTGTGTTCTTCTGTTGTAGGGTGGGAAAGAAGAAACAAGGAAAATTCCAGTCCCAGCTAACAGATACACGCCCTTAAAAGAGAACTGGATGAAGATATTTACTCCTGTTGTAGAACATTTGGGACTTCAGATACGGTTTAACTTGAAATCGAGGAATGTAGAAATTAGGGTAAGGAGAATGTCAACCATTTCCAAATATATTAGGGTTTCTCTTTCCTACAGGGGTGAAAAGAAGTGAATAGACTTTCCGTAACGGGACTTGTTTTGTTAAATTATCGTTATACAGTTTTCTAAAATAGTATAGTGAGTTCGAACTTCTTGAATGTCTTCAAATTCTGCATTCAACACAAATATTAGTTGAATTCATAAGGTGGACCTCAGATCATACCAAAATACTGGTTATGCCTGTGCGTGTATTTTATGATGTTCTGTGTTGAAATGAGACAAGGCTGAGTAAAGAGCTGGTCATAAAGAGACGTATGTAAATAGGAAATAAAAGTGCTTGCTGTGCACACACATATATATTCATTTCATGGTGTCAGTTCAAAAGCTAGACAATGTTAATTGACTTTGGGCTTCCTTTTCTGGGTGCCAGTTTTATATCAGAATCAATGACCAAAATTATATCTTCCATTTTGAGGACTCATACCATCATCAGAACTGGTATAGACTCATCTCTGTTGAACTAGAATAATGGAATAAAGCAGAGGGGCACTGCTTTAAATAGTTAGTAAAGTTTAAAATATAGAACTTGGCAGAACTCCTTTTTGTTCAGGTTCTTGTAGTTTTGTGCCAAACGTCTTGTTTCCTTAGAGCTTTCCCTTGCTTCGTTGCTTTAAATCTCCTCTCACCGGTCCTTCCTCTGCCAGTGCCAGATGAATTTTCCGGGACCACGCTGCTTTCACTGTGGTACTGTGGTATCTTCAAAATCTCTGAAGGGTCAGAGTTCAGTTTTTGACTGAACTTGCCCCCTTTTTTTTATTAAAGATTTTTATTTATTTGAGAGAGAGTGAAAGCGAGAGGTCGCGGGGAGAAGGAGAAACGGGCTCCCTGCTATGGGGCTCTGTCCCAGGACCCTGAGATCATGACCTGAGCCGAAGGCAGACGTTTTAACTGCTTAACCGACTGAGCCACTCAGGCGCCCCTGAACTTGGCTTTTAAGTAGGAATCTAAGTCCCAAGTTCATCTCATCAGCTCTTGACTTTTTTATGTCCATACCTGTGGGGGACTTTGCCATATGAAGAAAGCCCTCTCCTCCATACTCTTTCTTTTCCGGCCTCAATTCCAGTCATCTCTTGGAGTCTAGCTCAAGTGCTTTCTCCTTTAGGATTGGTTTGTGTTTCAGTCATGTCTTCAGAGCCTACACTCTTACTGTGCTTGGCTGTCTTACTCCGTGTCGCAGAGGCATCAGTTTGCATGCCACCCACACCCGTTGCTACTGCTGGATGCCAGGCACATAGTGGTGCTTTGGCGTGCACTACATCATTTTAATCTTTAAGACAGGCCTGTGAAGTAGTTGTCATATCACCATCCTTTAGATGTGAGGAAACTAAGTCAAAGGAGTAGGTTAGTCAGAGTCATCAAAGTCATTCACTAACAAGTGAATCTTGTTAGTCCTGAAAGGACCCCACCCCACCCCCGACTTTTTTATTTTACAAATGAGAAAAGACCTGGAGCATCTATGGGACTTGCCCAAAGTCACATACAGGATTAGAACTGGGATCTAGTTTTATATGTGCATTACACAACCTTGTGAAGTTTGAAATTTGTCAAATATGTGGTCTCCTCAACTAAATTTGAGTCTGTGTGGGAGAATGGAAATGACAATTTTGGAATCAGACCTGTGTCGGAATTCTGCCTTTTTCACTTTTCAGTACTTCAGTTTTCTCAGATATAAAAGTTTTTATATTACTTGATATTCAGGGTCGAGGGGCGCCTGGGTGGCTCAGTCGTTAAGCATCTGCCTTCAGCTCAGGTCATGATCCCGGGGTCCTGGGATCGAGCCCCGCATCAGGCTCCCTGCTCAGTGGGAAGCTTGCTTCTCCCTCTCCCACTCCCCCTGCTTGTGTTCCCTCTCTCTCGCTGTCTCTCTCGGTCAAATAAATAAATATAATCTTAAAAAAAAAAAAATTCAGGGTCGATGTGAAGATTAGAGCTGTTGTGTGTAAAGCACCTTTGCGATACGTGTCACTTTTAGTGGTTGGGATTTTATGAATAGTAGCTATTTCTGCAATTACCTAGTAAAGCCTTTAAGGACAAGATCCCTGCTTAAACTATCCGTGGTAGTTAGTCCTGGAGTTAGTGCGTGGGGAACCATCAGCAGTAATGGCGAGTATATGCTGGCCATCAGTCCTCGTGTTGTATTAGAGTATTTTCATCTCCAGTCATAATATGTGCCTTTTTTTTTTTAACAGACTTGTAAAGAAACCAAGGATGTTAGTGCCTTGACAAAAGCAGCTGATTTTGTGAAAGCCTTTATTCTTGGGTTTCAGGTGGAGGTAAGTGATTTCATGACATCTAAAATAGGTGCTTAAAAACACTTAATATGAGGGGCACCTGGGTGGCTCAGTTGGTTAAGTGTTGCCTTCGGCTCAGGTCATGATCCCAGGGTCCGTGAATGTTTCTGTGGATTTGGGCTTTTTAAAAAAATTTGAATTTTCTAGGTCTGGTGCATTTTAACTTAGTAGTTATTCTCAGGTATCTAAACGTAAGGGCTTCACAGCATTTATTTTTATGTTGTAGGATGCACTTGCCCTCATTAGGTTGGATGACCTCTTCCTAGAGTCTTTTGAAATTACAGATGGTAAGTATAGGGTGGTCTTTTCCTATTAACTATTGTACTTTTGTACTGTCGACTTTGTATTGTAAGTGACTTTTAGCTTTCTAATAGCATCAGTTAACCTGTATTATTAGCAGGTTTTAAAATATATATTTTTTGTATCTTTTAGTAGGGAAATTTAGTTTGTGATTAAACTTCATTATGGAGTGGGTGGTGTGCTGGAATTGCCTCCTGAGGCCTTGATTTTCTCATTTAGTAAAGCCCTTAAAGGGAGACCACCTGTCAAGGGCAATAGGAAGAATCGCTGGCAAAGGAGGAAAAACCAAATTCACCATAGAGAACGTGACACGGACACGGATAGTTTTGGCTGATGTGTAAGTATCTGATCTTGAGAAAATTACTGTCGTAATTTATATTTGACCTTTTGCTGGTTTCAAGAAGTCATAAAGATTGTATTTTATGCATAATGTTGCCACTGACTCTTTGTCAGTATATGGTTCTGGATGAAATACATAATTACTTTGAAAGGAGATTAAGTTAGTTGAGAAAATCTTAGGAATTCTAGCTTTTTTCTCAGCAATAAAGGACATGTTCAGGGACGCCTGGGTGGCTCAGTCAGTTAAGCTTATCTGCCTTTGGCTCAGGTCGTGGTCCCAGGGTCCTGGGATCGAGTCCCACCTCGGGTTCCCTGCTCAGCCAGGAGCCTGCTTCTCCCTCTGCCCCTCCCCCCTTCGTGTTCATTCTCTCTCAAGTAAATAAAATCTTAAAAAAAAAGGAATGTTTAGAATTACTATTAAAAGAAGTTACATGACAGGTGAAGATTTATTTTTTATTTTTCTTTTTAAAGATTTTATTTATCTGATAGATAGCAAGAGCAGGAACACAAGCAGGGGGAGTGAGAGAGGGAGAAGCAGACTCCCCGCTGAGCAAGGAGCCCGATGCACAACTCGATCCCGGGACCCTGGGACCATGACCCGAGCCGAAGGCAGACGTGTAACAACTGAGCCACCCAGGTGCCCCGACAGGTGAAGATTTAAATAGTATCAGAAGGGACTCCTACTTAAATCAGTAGGAGAGAGCAAGGAGTGGGTGTTTTAAATGCCACTGTGAATTTCCTTTTAGAGAAAGAAATATATGTGTATGAGTCTATAAATATTTTAAAACTATATATAAAGGCCTTTCATAAAAGGATGATGAGCATTGCACGTTAGGTGAAAAACCCGAGAGCAGTTCTGTGCGAACAGAAAGAAGATGATAAGGGCTTAGAATAAGGGTGCTGGAGGTGGGGCTGGGATTAGCCGTGGTGGGGGTTGAAGATGCTGCGGGGCCAGGCCGTGGTTGCCGGCAGATGGCGCCGAACTTATATAACACCATGTGCCATGAAGTTGGGGAATGAAGCCGTTGACTGACAGGAGGAGGGACCTGCCTGCTGCTAAACCCAGAAATAATTTTATTTAAAATCATGCTATGTTGGCTCTAAACTCGGGCTCACCATTTTTTAGAACCTAAATTTTCGACTCTTTTACACTCGAGGGATAATGGTACTACCACGTTGATGGCCCTCTTACTGGAAGACGAGCTTATTATAATTTTGATCTTTGTGAGGGGAGCCTAGACTTGGGAGAATGGAGCCACGAGGAAATCTTGTTCTGAACTAGACATTTTAAAATACTTTGAAATGCATACCACATTTGAAAGTATCATATGTAGTGCTAAAAACTTTTGTTAATTTAGAAATCTACAAATGTAAATGATGTGCTAATCAAATTATAGATGCTGTGATGTATTAAATTCTAAGTATATTGATAAGTGTTGACATAAAATTTACTAGTTGAACTGGTTTTTTTAACAGCTTTACTGCGGTATGATTCACATACAAAAAACATTGCCTTATTTAGTATCCTTTTCAGTGAGTTTTGGGTAAACCTCTACTCCTGTGATCCCACCTCAGTCCCAGGCAATCACTGACCTACTTTCTGTCATGGTTGTGCCTTTTCTAGAAATTTATATAAATGGAAATACACAGTACGCATTCTTTGGAGTATGACTTCTTTTAATTAGCATGCTGTTTCAGTTTCTCCATTTCCTTAGGTGTGTCAGTAATTCCTCTTTATCGCCAAGTACTATCGTAAGGTATTGCATTTTGTTTATCCATTCTCATTTGATGGACGTTTGAGCCAAACGTCCAGTTTGGGGCTCTTATGAATAATGTTGCTATTATTGAATTACTTTTTATATCTTTTTTTTTTCCAAGTGAATTACATACTACTTGAAATTGAGTATATTGTCTTGAGTGTTCAGTATAAATAGGCTAACTGGAAATCCACATGTTTGTCCATTTATTATGACATAACCATAATGTGGACCAGTATGTACCCGTAACTGTTGTTTTTGATGAGTTGCTGATAATCTGGTAAAATACAGTATGATGTGAGCAAGATAAAAAAACTAAAAACTATTCCATATATATTCAGTGCATCAGATGGGAAATAATGTTGCCTGTATGTCCTGAGACCCCCGTACCATTGTGGCCACTGCCCCATCACTTTGGTGGTTTCGACAGCAAAACCACTCACACTTCATGTATGCTCAGTGTCTGTTTTCTCATCTTTCCTGCACTCTTGTCAAGGATTTTTATCAAAGTTAGACATACTTGAGCAAGCCCCAAACTTCTTCCGCCTACCATGTCCTCTTTGTCAGAGGAACTAATTTCAACTCTTTTAGGTAATTTTTAGAAATTATTTATCTCCATATTTTCAAATATCTTGTTTATATACCAGCTTCACCATTGACTTTCTACCATGGAAGATGAAAATTTAGCTTTTATTCATCTCTCCCCCCACTTCCACCCCATGTACTCAGCCCTTCTGACATCCAGTTTACTCACCCCTCCCTACGTCCCCTGTACATTTTGGGTTTTCTAAGACCAGTGTTAGCGTTACCTGAGTGCAGGGTCAGTGCTCAGGATATCAGCACTGGGCCAGGTGATAACTGTGATTGTTCTGTCTGTCCTTTACCACTTTGTTTTCACTGGAAAAAAGAATTCTTATTTATGTTTGTGCTTTCTGATTATCAGTAAAATTCAGTAAAAAGCTGTATGTTGTTGTATGCAGATGCATCAAACATTTGAGCAACCTGTCCTGGAGCCTGCTTTCTCAGAAGCACTGCTGCTCTCTGCCTGGCGCCCATTCGGCATCCTAGGTTCTCCTTTCACCTTTGCCCTTTTGCTGTTTGAATCTCTTGGTTTGTTGGATTCTTTTTCCTGAGTACTCCTTTGGTCCTTTTGTTTTTCTTTTTTAATTTGATACCTGTATGTGGTGCAAAACGAGCACCACAGTACATCTGGTTAACATCCATCACCACAGTTACAAATTTGTTTTTGTGTGTGTGGGAACTTTTAAGGTTTACTCTTAGCAATTTTCCATTATATAGCACAATATTATTGACGATATTTAACATGCTGCACATTACATTCCTGGGACTTCTTTTCTAACTGGAAGTTTATGCTGTTTGACCCCCTTTATTCATTTTGCACACCCTCGCCCCCCAAGTACTCCTTATTTTGGTGCCGTATTTGGTCCAGGAGCTAGCTTAGCTAGCTAACATTATTTGAGAACTTCGAGTTCCAAAGGTGTCCTGTCTCCTGGCTTACTATACAGTTCTGTTATATAAATCACGTCCATTCAGAATCTTGAAGACATTGCTATCATAGCTTTCAGTGTTGGTATTGAGAGGTCCAGCACCATTTTTATACCTGATTCTTTGAGCGTCCTGTCTGGCAGTGGTAGTATCTTCATCCGGTGTGTTCTGAAATTTCATAATGCTATGTGTTAGTGTGGGTCTATTTTTACTCATCTTACTGGGCCCTTTCAAACTAGAAACTCATTTTCTACAATTTTCAGAAATTTTCTTGAATTACTTTGGTCTTCCTTTTCTTTCCCCCTTCTATAATTCCTTTCTGTAACTCTATCTTCTAATTCTTGTATTTAGTTTTCTTAACATCATGCCCTTGATTCATGGGTGCATGAAAATAGCTTTTCTGACCTTACTGATTTGATTTTGTTTTTGCTGTTTTCATTCTTTTCTCCCCATAGTCTCTGTTTCTCTTTCTTGACCTTGCTGGTTGCAGCCTCTTTTTCTTTTGTAGTAGAGGCTTTCGTCAGAGTCTGGGGAACCGTGTGTGTGTGTGTGTCAGATGTACATGAGTGAGGCAGGAAAGAGCAGACTAGAAGCCCTGAGCTCATGGGGTCTGGAGTGTGGGGGGATGCTGGTTGACTGTAGGCTTCACTTAGGGTGATTGCCAGGCTGTTTCTGATGTATCTTTTAGTCTTTTTATTTAAGATTTTATTTATTTATTTGAGAGAGAGAGGGAGAGTATAGAGGGAGAGTGAGAAGCAGACTTCTCGCTAAGCAGAGAGCCCGATGTGGGGCTTGATCCCAGGACCCTGAGATCATGACCTGAGCCAGCTGCTTAACCGACTGAGCCACCCAGGCACCCCTCTCCTTTGGTCTTTTTTATTGAGCAGGTCAGCTTCCCTGAGAAGCATTCTCTAGGCTGTTTGCTGCCAGACTTTGAAGCCTGGTTATGGAAGATAGTTGGACATCTCAACATCCATTGTGCAGATATTTGCTTCCCATTGCCTGTTTTTAACATTCCTACTTCAGCTGTACCTGGTAGCCCTGGTCCAGATACCATGTCTTTTCCTTTCCCAGGGAGCAACACCTCGCCTCCCCCTCCCATAATTTTGCCAGTTACGGGGGGTGGTTGCCTGATTACACAGAATGGGGAAGAAAATCTAGGGATCATCTTGAACAGGTTTTGTCATTTTTGTCCCCACTTCCAGAAATGGCTGAGCCTGTCTGGATGAGAGGGTTCTGCTTGATGTTCCCACTGACAATTTTGGCGTTAGTTTACTGACATTTTGGAAGATGGGCTCAAAAAGGCAAAATACTATTGTCCATCTTGTTTGTCAGCCAGGAATTTCTATTAGTAGGGTCTGGATGATCCTCACTGAGTAGTGAAAAAATTTAGATGACCTTTAGAAAGCTTTGCAATTGAAATCCGGATGTTTTGATCAAGTACAGTGTTACTTGCATTTCTGGATACTTAATACCAGCTCTGCCAATGTGTAATCTTTGGCCGACTTTACTTCTTGTAAATTTCTTTCCTCATTTATAAAATGGAAATACCACCTTAATAAAGCTCACATGAGGATTAAATGGGAACACATAAAGCCCTAGCACATAAAAAGCACTCACTTGGGCGCCTGGGTGGCTCAGTCGTTAAGCGTCTGCCTTCGGCTCAGGTCATGATCCTAGGGTCCTGGGATCGAGTCCCACATCAGGCTCCCTGCTCGGCAGGAGACCTGCTTCTCCCTCTCCCACTCCCCCTGCTTGTGTTCCTGCTCTCGCTGTGTCTCTCTCTGTCAAATAAATAAATAAAATCTTTAAAAAAAAAAAAAAAAGGCACTCACTTGATGGTAGCCATTGTTAGCCAAGAATCTTAAAAAATTCTTGGTTTCTTAAAATTTTTTCTTTTCTAATTTTTATTGGGATATAATCTAAATACCATAGAATTTCCCTTCAAAGTGATTTTTAGTGTCTTTAGAGTTGTGCAGCCATCTTTACTTAGGAATCTATCATGATTTTCCAGAGTTTCTGGATTATGGGATTCAGTTAAGGAAATGCTTTTGTTGCTAACTTGTCCCATATTCTCTCTTGCAGGAAAGTTCACATCCTTGGCTCTTTCCAAAACATCAAGATGGCAAGAACTGCCATTTGCAACCTCATCCTGGGTAATAATAATTTACTCATTGGGTGTTTTCTCTGGAAAGAAAATAGGGAATTCAGAACTCAAACCACATTTGCATATCAGTTCAAGTTAAGCATAATGTTAAAGATTGCAAGTAGAAGCTCTTAGTGGTTGGCAAATGTGGGCCTAAAGAAGAAAAAAATACTACTTTTGCTTAGATTTCATCAGTTTGCTAGAGAAAAGAAGGGGTTTATTGGGTTATATTGCTTAAATCTTTGCTGCTTTCCCCAGAGGTGCAGTGAAGCCATTCCAGAATAGCCGGCAGTGTGGTTTAGGTTTCAACAAAAAGAGAGCTGCTGATCACCATCAGTCAACTTAATTGATGCACTTAGTCCTATTTTTATTTGAAAGAGAGCAAACAAGCATGAGCGAGTGGGAGGAGGGACAGAGGGAAAGAATCTTAAGCAGACTCTGCACTGAGTACAGAGCCCAGTGCAGGGCTCCATCTGACAACCCTGGGATCGTGACCTGAGCCAAAGCCAGGAGTCAGACACTCAACTGACTGAGCCACCCAGGCGCCCCAGTCCTATTTTCAAACTGTGCAGCAAAGTCAGTAACTTCTGGTACGAGTTACAGGATTGTAGCAGCTTGCTCTAAATGGGATTTCCCATCAGTGCCCAGATCTGACCAGCTTCTTTTTGAAATATTTAGACAATTTGGTGTCTTTGACTCTTAGTATTTAAAGTATTTTTGGAGAATGTTTGGGTATGGTTTATCGTTCTTTTGTTGATTTAAGAGAGACCCACTGGAGTATGTGTTCTTTAGAGTTGTAGACTGCTTTCCATGTGTCTTCTATATATGTGAGTTTATTTGTATAGATATGATGTTTATTTTCCTCTGCAGGAAATCCTCCATCAAAGGTTTATGGCAATATCCGAGCTGTGGCTAGCAGAGCAGCAGATCGATTCTGATTTCAAATCAGAGACTTTTTATCTTGTCTTTGGACTCTAGAGAAAAAGCCCTTGTCCTCTGCATGTGGTCATAAGAAACCATGAGAAGAACTTTTCAGTCACTTTAAGCCTCCATCACTTCTTTTCTGTTCTCAGCCAGAAGCATCAACAGAAAGGTTTGATAATATTCACATGCAGCAACTTGAGGATAATTCCCATATCTGAATTTAGTACCATAATTATACTTATAATTTATCACTTCACTTTAAATAAAAGATTTACATAGTTTATAATTCTTACTGGGAAACTTGTTTAAACAGTCCTGTATGAATTTATAAATTTGTAACTTTTTATAAACATTTCTTGTCTATGCAGTGTATTTAAAAGAATCAGCTCACAAAATCGCTCTGAAACCTGACCCTTAATACTGGGTGGTATGTAGGCTTTTTAGAAGCAGCGGTTTGGAGATACTGTTGTGAACAAAGGCTAATCCTTGTACTTATTTTGTAGCTTATAAAATTAAAGACGTCACAAGGTTGATGTGAGGAAAAGAATTTTATTTTTCAAATAAGCATTCAGTGAAAGTAGACCTTACCAATGTTTGGGTGAAGGCGAAATATGGTAAAAGAATGTTTTTACCAAGAAAACCACAATGTTCTGCAAGTGCAAGAGCTTGTTTTAACTAGTGTCTGCCTATTTAAATACTCATTTGGTAAGTATTTAAGTATTAATCTTTAAGTGTTTAATCTTAGCAAACACTAAAAGCTAGGTAGAATTCTAGACAATTGAGGCTGTTGGTGGACAAGGGACAGAAAAAGAAATCACTGTCCTTGTGGAGTTTTCATTTTATTTCAATAACCAGGGAAGACATCTACAAAATACCTAAGTAAATTCTGTCAGCAGAGGGAAAATGCTCTGGAGGAAGAAGAGTGGAGTAAGGGAGACGCAGGTGTAGGAATATGTTTACGTGGGGTGGCCAGAAGCGTCGTCCCTGTGGAGCCCAGGACATACCTGAACAGACCTAGTAGCATCAGCTGTGGGGTCTCTGGTGGGGGAGATGGTACAAAGGCCCACAGCAGAAGCAGGCCCAAAGTTCCAGGAACCACGGAGGCGAAGGCAGCTGGAAGCAGAGGAAGGGGTGAGTAGTAAAGCGATGAGGTAGGGCTTTGTAGGTTGTTGTAATGACTTGTGTTTTTAACCAGTGATAAAGCAGATTTATCTTTACTATGGCTTATAGTCAAATATTAAACATCAATTTATCAGGTTATTTTTTAAATCCAGAAGAATGGAGAAAAGACTACCCCATGGGGGAAAAAAAAGTATCTAATGGCCGTGGAAGCTCACCAAAGACGATTGTGAACACAAGCAAGTTTCAAATATTTTATTTTCTTATTCATACAGTAGGAAGTTTTCTAAAGATCCCACAACATGACATCTCATGCAGAAGAAAAACTAAACATTCAACATAACCCCCCCACCCACACTAAAAAAAAAAAAAAGGAAAAAAAAAAGAAAAAAAAAACCCTCATTCCCCAGTAAGGAAATAATGTTTGCACTATTTTTCTGTAACGCCAGCCAAGATATGCACAAGCAAGAGAAATAGAAAGCATTTGCTAAAATATTTGTAACAAATACTTATGTACAAAAAATTCACAAAAGACTAGTTCCCCCTTGAAGCAGAGCACATGGCAGTTGACACTGGAACAGATCAAACCACTGGCTGGGATTATAAGCCACGTACTGATCCAGAGGAAGAAAGTTACATGTAGTGGAGATTTTCAGTTTGAACATTAACATTTCCAAAGTTTGGCAACATTATCTTTTAAAATTATGCAAATTATGTAAACAAGAGGTACATTTTAAATTGATCTACATGCAAAACTCCATGTCATGCAAGGACACCAAGCACCGGGATTTTTCTCTCACAGACAGAGCCCATGATGTGCAGCACTTAGTTGAAGGAACAGCGATGGCAGGCAGGTGTGCCCAATTTAAGATCATTTACCTTGATTCGACCTGCCCTTTTCCACTTACGATTATAAAACTGCTTTTCTAGAAAAACTATACCGGGGAAGACTACTGTCCTAGAAAGCTAACCAAAATGTTTTCTTCCAGCCAATAGTACCTTTGCAGAAAAGGGAAGGGATAATATCAAGTGGTGGAACATGATATGCTACTTTTATATCACACATTTAGTAAGTTAGCATCCATTACAAATATGGGCAAATCAAGAAAGAAAACCATCATGCACTCTCTACGCCTTGTGGTAAAGAAATTCAAGAGGTATAAATTTGGATAAAATTTTGCTTCTTCCGTGGCATACAGATTAGTATGACTTCTTCCATTTAAATCACAAATATATGTGGGCGTTCAGATACATACATGCACATTAAGTATCACCAGTTTTTTAGATGAGCTGCAAGCCTTCTGAAACAGAAGGGAAATTTATGGTTCAAAGGTAAGTTTAATGACAAACTGATTATCTACATACTGAAACGAATGGATAGCCTAAGTAGTTACGTGATTCCTTCAGGTATTACTAAGAAATGTCTAAGGAAAATCGTGATTGCCTCAGATGGCTTCTGGCCTTTCCACAACTGGTAACTTACATTGACTCAGGGACATTTACTAAATGTATTGGCTCCTAGTTAAATAACGAAGCAGCCACAAGCCCTGTGCAGTTACTATACGAACACAAGAATGAGCTCTTGGCAGGAGCACTGCACTATACTTTCTCCTCAAGCAGAGATGTAGTAAAAGCTACTCAGCAATGAGACACAGTCCCTGGAAATATATCCATAGGTAGAAAGAAAATTACACACTCCTTTGTTACAAAAAATGTAATTAAGGTAAATAATAGGACGTTAACAAATGCTTTGTCAATCTCTCAAAGGAGAAAGCACAGGAAAAGGAAAAAGCTGGCCTAACACCCGGCTCAAATCGTACAATTTTCTATCTATATATAAAACTGTGTGAAATAAAAGTAAGGATGTTTTATGTTCTGCTTGGCACTTTTGTACTCTATCATTTTGTTTCTGAATCAAGTAGATTAAATTAAAGCCAACCTACTACACATATAGAAAGCTACATATATCTATATATAAATATTTACATATGTATATATAGATACTTTCTTGTTATAAAAGATGAAGAAAAATAAATTAAAAAGCCAACCCCTTCCCTTTCTTCACCACATTGATATGCTCTTTTCATGCTGCTGTCCTTCAGACTTTAAAGTGCTACACTGAGTTATTGAGAGAATTAGAGTTCAATAACACTTAAGTTGGCTTCATGAGGCTCGTGTTGGAAAATGTGGCTTCACAGAGAAAAATACTTCCATTTAAATACACAGAGAGCATTGCTGGACGTCTTGAGCAGATCTTCAGAGATGGAGAAGAAAGCAAAAGTGTTGGGTGGTACTCTTTAAAAAAGAGTCACACATCTACCACCATCTTTTTGTGGATATCTAGGCCACCTACAACCTGCAACAGAGAGGAACAAATCAAGCTTAACCATGACTGAAAACTCCTTTTTACTGATCTAACCACCTTAACCAAAATTACAATATAAAAAACACACTACTTTAACTATTTTCAGAAGTTGGTGCTTTTGGGTTTGTTTTTGTTTTGAAACCTGTACTGCATCTAGTTAGAATTTTCATGGCAGCTTTCTCCCAGGATAACTGGCATTTTCTTGTGTTCTAGGACAACTGTTGGCAAACTTAAAAAGCCAGAGAGTATTTTAGGCTTTGCAGGCCACATGTAATTTCTCTTGCATTTCCTTCTCCCACTTTTTTTTTTGACTTTTTTTTTAAAGATTTTACTTACTTTACTTTAGATTTTACTTATTTTAAGATTTTTTTTTTTAAAGATTTTACTTATTTATTAGAACACAAACAAGAGGAGGGGCAGAGGGAGAGGCGAAGCAGACTCCCCACTGATCCCAGAACTCGAAGATCATGACAGCCAAAGGCAGATGCTTAACTGAGCCACCCAGGCGCCCCTCTCCCACTTTTTCTTAACACTTTAAAAAATGTAAAAAACTGGCCTAAGCTCAAAGACACACAAAACAGGCGATGGGAAGGATCTAACCCACTCTGTAGTTTGCCAACCCCTACTTTTTATAGTAATAACCGGAGATTATCATAAAAATTTATCCTCAAAATCCAAATACGGGCTTCACTGTCAGTCTATTCTAGAAAGTATTAAAAAGTAACAAATGAATAAAATTGTCTGCACATTATTTTCCCATAGGCTTGAAGACATGTAGAGTTGTTACAGACATCTCCGTGAATAATGACGTTTATTGTAAACAATAAACGTATACAAAACAATAAAATGTAAACATTTATTGTAAACAATGTTTATTGTAAACATATTGTAACATGTAAATATACAAGTTTAATTACCTGTATTGTTTGGAGGATAGATTCTATTAAGTACCACCTACCTAAAGAAACACAGTTTGATGAATTTTCCCAGAGTAAACACCCAAGTAACTAGCACCCAGACCATTACCGGGACTCTTCTGTGGCCCCCTTCCAGTCATCTCCCTCCTCCAGCCCTACCACACACACACACACACACACACACACCCCGGGACTCTTCTGTGGCCCCCTTCCAGCCATCTCCCTCCTCCAGCCCTACCACACACACACACACACACACACACCCACACCCCGGGACTCTTCTGTGGCCCCCTTCCAGCCATCTCCCTCCTCCAGCCCTACCACACACACACACCCCGGGACTCTTCTGTGGCCCCCTTCCAGCCATCTCCCTCCTCCAGCCCTACCACACACACACACACACACACACACACACACACACCCCGGGACTCTTCTGTGGCCCCCTTCCAGCCATCTCCCTCCTCCAGCCCTACCACACACACACACACACACACACACACACACACACACACACACACCCCGGGACTCTTCTGTGGCCCCCTTCCAGCCATCTCCCTCCTCCAGCCCTACCACACACACACACACACACACACACACACACACCCCGGGACTCTTCTGTGGCCCCCTTCCAGCCATCTCCCTCCTCCAGCCCTACCACACACACACACACACACACACACACACACCCCGGGACTCTTCTGTGGCCCCCTTCCAGCCATCTCCCTCCTCCAGCCCTACCACACACACACACACACACACACCCACCCACCCACCCACTACGGTGACTTTAACAACCTGGATTAGTTGGAGATTTTGTGTCTGACTTGTTTCACCTAACATGTTTCTGACAATCCATGTTGTGTATAACTGCATCTGTATTATTTATTTTTCAATGTAAACTTATTTTAAAAGTTTATTTGAAAAATAAAGCTTAAACAGCCAATTAGTGCTACACCTTCTGCTGTGAAAACATCAGTTTGCTACCACCCTGCCCTCATTCTCTATTTCCTTTTACATAGAGATGATCATTTAGACTTTTCAGCTAATATTCAGTATTTCCCTATAGGTCTCCAAATAACATTCCTACGTTGCCTTCTCTTGGATTTAAAGTTGCAAGCATTATCCACTGACTTCCCACCACACAAGAGGAAGATTGAGTTCTTAAACACATACACACCCCTCCCATCTATCTCCTACCCCGCATACTTCCCGCCCCACCCTTCCAACAGTTAAATCTTCACTTTGATTAGACAGAAATTCAACATTTTAATTATGACTATATAAAATACTATTTACAGCAAAACAATTGCATACTGCACGTTTGTTTTGCTACAGGTTTATAATTATCTTTTCCTTTGCTGGGTATCTATGTATTTAATTCAGTCTCAAACTTCTGTTCTAAATCCGTTCAAATATATGATGTGATTCTATCAATTTTATTATCTTGAAATCATTCCCAGAGCTTTCCCACCTGCTACAATCTAGGCCTGTCATCTCTGGACTTTGCTTCACCATCCCGGAAATTGCCTTCTCTCACGTTGGACCCTCTGCTTCCTAGACCCCACATTATCTTTTTTGATTTACAACCTTATTACCGTGGAAGCACATCTTCCAGTAGTTTCCCAAAAAGGGAAGCCTTGCATTACCAGAAAATGTCTTCATTCGTCCATCTAGTTTGAGTTTGTAGAGAATTCTAGTTTGGAAATACATAACTGTCCCTCAGAATTGCAAAGGCAATGCTCCATTGTCTTTAAGCTTCCTACTTTGCTGTATAGCAGAGAAGTCGGCTGCCCTGATGTTTTTTGAGTCTTTGTATAAAGCCCCTCCCTACTACCCCTCTTCCCCTGGTCTTTGGAGTTTGTAGGACCATCTCTTTGTTTCCCATTTTAAAATTTCATGACATTGTGCCTAGGCCCAGAGTAATTTTATATACTATGCTAGGTACTCAGTAATCCTTTCAGACAGAACGCTACTTTTGGTTCATTACTTCTGATTCATTTTTAATGACTTCATTCCCTCCATTTTCTCTCTGGAAATACTAGCATTCAGGTGTATATAAAACAGGTGTATATGCATCTCTAAATTTAAACTTCCAAGAGTTCTCATATATTACTCAAGTTTTGTTTATAAAGGATTCAGTATATTATATCCCTGAGAATGACAGATTTTTGTCTTACTTGTGGAGGTAGAAAAATGGAAATATGCTTATCTTTACTTAGTCCCCCTCCCCCTACCCCGACCCTCAGCCCCCAATCTATGCCTCCTGTTTCCCAGCCTACAGACTCTACACTTCACCCTCTCCAATCTCCCACTATAGGGCAGGAGAGTCTGAAGAGTAGGAAAGGAGATCAATCTAGTGTGCTAAATACTTCTTAAACAGACTAAGCAATTCTGTTTTTAGCCTCGCCTTCATCCCCACTTTTACTTGTGCCCCCAATTTCTGAGCCTTTCAGGGATTCTGCATTATAAATGCTTCTCAGCTTTCCAAGTTGACAGCTTAGAATTCATTTTTTTCTCTTGTTAAAAGTCAGCTTACTTACTTATAAAGCTGTTGAATCTAGTTGTTATCCTCCCTCTTTGTCCTGTGGGTTCATAAACCTTTACTTTTTAATTTCACTGGAGTTTGGAGAGCAAGCAAAAATAAATACAGTTCACCTTTGAACAGCACAGGGCTCAGGGATACCAACCCCCCCACTACGCAGTCAAAAATCCATGTGTAACATCTGACTCTCCCAAAACTTGTAACTACTAATAGGACACTGTTAACTGAAAGCCTTGCCATTAACATAAACAAAACATTTTGTATGTTATATGTATTACATACTGTATTACAATCAAGTAAGCTAGAGAAAACATTAAAATCGTAAGAGAAAAAAACACGTACAATACTTTATCGAAAAAACCTACACATTAAGTAGGCAAGTGAAGATCAAACCCGTGTTGTTCAAGGGTCAATTGTACATGTGTTCAGGTCCCAAGTTTAATCCTGTCACTAATCATTTCTATTTTCTCTGTGTATGTGAACTATTCTGAAAATGTTAGAGGAGGCAAACAAGCATGTCATCTCTTAAAGTAACTTCCCATCTCTTTCACTGCTATAGCTTGAGAAATCAGAATAAAAGGGACTCAATGAAGCCCAAGTTATGGGCTTGATAGATGTGAAGTTGGTTTAGACACAAAAATTTTGCTACATTCCTGAACTTTGCTCCTCAAAAACACAAAAGCAATTTATCACAAATACTGGAAATGAACTCAAATCATAAGCTTATGTCTTCAGTGTACATAGCATCATTTCTATACCTAAAGAAATACCTTAAAAATTCTTAAGATTTGACAGATGTATTTTAATTTCCTTCCACTGACAAGTGATTTATATGCAACTTTAATTTATATTTTATATTTACTAAATATAAATGGGGACTTCATCTCTATACATCTCTTCCACATCACTCTGGGCAAGTTTTCCATTTTTATTTTGTTCCCTCACGGCTTAGGATTTCTTCTTTCCTTCTTTTAAAAACTGGCTACTATCTGTGCTGCCACTACCAGCCTGGTTTCCTGTCACACTCCATCTGACGCTAGTCCACGGAGTATTTCTGTGATCTTTGCCGATGAAGAGACGGACAGATGACAGACCCCTGTAGCAAGTACCACCTTGCAAAAGTTCAAAGTCTCAAAATCTCAGGCTTTTTTTTCTAATTAAATTCAATTAATTAACATACATTATTAGTTTCAGAGGTACCAGACAGTGATTCATCTCAATATAACACCCAATGCTCATTACATCACATGCCCTCCTTAATGTCCATCATCCAGTTACCCCATCCCCCCATCTCATCCCCTCCTGTTTGTTTCCTATGATTCAGTTTCTTATGGTTTATCTCCCTCTCTGATCTTTTTTTCTTCCCCCTCCCTTCCCCTATCTATGCTACTGTTTCTTAAATTCCACATCTGAGTGAGATCATATAATTGTCTTTCTCTGACTTATCTGGCTTACCATAATACCCTCTCGTTCCATCCACGTCGTTGCAAATACCAAGATTTATATTTTTTTGTTGGCTGAGTAGTATTGCATTGTATATATATAAAACACATCTTTATCTGTTCATCTGTCGATGGACATCTGGGCTCTTTCCATAGTTTGGCTATTGTGGACACTGCTGCTATCAAGACTGGGGTACAGGTGTCCCTTCGGATCACCACATTTGTATCTTTGGGGTAAATACCCAGTAGTGCAATTGCTGAATCGTAGGGTAGTTCTATTTTCAGCTTTTTGAGGAACCTCCATACTGCCTTCCAGAGTGGTTGCACCAGCTTGCATTCCCACCAACAGTTTAAAAGGATTCTCCTTTCTCAGCATCCTCACCAACATCTATAGATTTCTGACTTACTAATTTTAGCCATTCTGACCAGTGTGAGGTGGTATCTAATTGTGGTTTTGATTTGTATTTCCCTGATGCCCAGTGATGTTGAGCATTTTTTGTGTCTGTTGGCCATTTCTGTATCTTCTTTGGAGAAATGTCTGTTCATGTCTTCTGCCCATTTGATTGGATTATTTGTTCTTTGGGTGTTGAGTTTGATAAGTTCTTTATAGATTTTGGATACTAGCCCTTTATCTGGTAAGACATTTGCAAATATCTTCTCCCATTCTGTTGGTTGTCTTTTGGTTTTGTTGACTGTTTCCTTCGCTGTGCAAAAGATTTTTATCTTGATGAAGTCCCAATAGTTCATTTTTGCCCTTGGAGATGTGTCTAGCAAGAAGATGGTGCTGCCAAGGTAAAAGAGATCGCTGCCTGTGTTCTCAAGGATTTTGTTGCATTCCTGTCTCACATTTAGGTCTTTCATCCATTTTGAGTCTATTTTTGTGTATGGTGTAAGGAAATGGTCCAGTTTCATTCTTCTGCATATGGCTGTCCCATTTTCCCAACACCATTTGTTGAAGAGACTGTCTTTCTTCCACTGGATGTTCTTTCCTGCTTTATCAAAGATTAGTTGACCATAGAGTTGAGGGACAATTTCTGAGTTCTCTATCTACTGATCTATGTGTCTGTTTTTGTGCCAGCACCATACTGTCTTTATGATTACAGCTTTGTAATAGAGCTTTAAGTCCAGAATTGTGATGCCACCAGCTTTGGTGTTCTTTTTCAACTTTCCTTTGGCTGTTTGGGGTCTTTTGTGGTTCCATACAAATCTTAAGATTATTTGTTCCAGCTCTGTGAAAAAAGTTGATGGTATTTTGATAGGGATTGCACTGAATGTATAGATTCCTTTAGGGAGCATAGACATTTTAACAATTTGTCCTTCTAATCCATGAGCATGGAACATTTTTCCAATGCTTTGTGTCTTCCTCACTTTCTTTCCTGACTGTTCTATAGTTAGTCCTGAGTACAAATCCTTTGCCTCTTTGGTTAGATTTACTCCTAGATATCTTATGGTTTTGGTGTAATTGTAAATGGAATCAACTCCCTAATTTCTCTAATTGTCTCATTGTTAGTGTAGAGAAATGCACCTGATTTCTGTGCATTGATTTTATATCCTGCCACTTTGCTGAATTTCTATATGAGTTATAGCGATTTGGAGGTGGAGTCTTTTGGGTTTTACACATAGAGTATCACGTCATCTGTAAAGAGTGAGAGTGTTGTTCTTGGCCAATTCGGATGCCTGTTCTTTCTTTTTGTTGTCTGATTGCTGAGGCTAGGACTTCTAGTACTGTGTTGAACAACAGCGGTGAGAGTCGGCATCCCTGTTGTGTTCCTGACCTTAGGGGAAAAGCTCTGTTTTTCCCCACTGAGAATGATACTTGCAGTGGGCTTTTCATATATGGGTTTTATGATACTGAGGTATGTTCCCTCTATCCCTACACTGTGAAGAGTTTTAATTGAGAAAGGATACTGGGGTTGCCTGGATGGCTCAGTTGTTAAGCATCTGCCTTCAGCTCAGGTCATGATCCCAGGGTCCTGGGATTGAGCCCCACATCGGGCTCCCTGCTCAGTGGGAAGCTTGCTTCTCCCTCTCCCACTCCCCCTGCTTGTGTTCCCTCTCTCGCTCTGTCAAATACATAAAATCTTTAAAAAAAAAAAAGGATACTGTACTTTGTCAAATGCTTTTTCTGCATCTATTGAGAGAATCATATGGTTCTTGTCCTTTCTTTTATTAATGTAGTGTATCATGATTGATCTGCAGATGCTGAACCACCCTTGCAGCCCAGGAATAAATCCCACTTGACTGTGGTGAACAGTCTTTTAATGTACTGTTGGATCCTATTGGCTAGTATCTTGGTGAGAATTTTTGCATCCAATTTCATCAGAGATATTGGTCTGTAATTCTCCTTTTTGATGGGGTCTTTGGTTTTGGGATCAAGGTAATGCTGACCTCATAAAGTCTGGAAGTTTTCCTTCCATTTCTATTTTTTGAAACAGCTTCAGAGGAATAGGTATTAATTCTTCTTTAAGAATTCTTCTTTAAATGTTTGGCAGAATTCCCCTGGGAAGCTGTCTGGCCCTGGACTCTTGTTTGTTGGGAGATTTTTGATTACTGCTTCAATTTCCTTGCTGGTTATGTGTCTGTTCAGGTTTTCTATTTCTTCCTGTTTCAGTTTTGGTAGTTTATACATCTCTAGGAATGCATCCATTCTTCCCGACTGCCTAATTTGTTGGCATATAGTTGCTTTTTTTTTTTTTAAAGATTTTACTTATTTGAGAGAGAAAGACACAGTGAGAGAGGGAACACAAGCAGGGGGAGTGGGAGAGGGAGAAGCAGGCATATAGTTGCTCTTAATATGTTCTTATATAATTGTATTTTTGGTGTTGGTTGTGATCTCTTTCATTCATGATTTTATTTGGGTCCTTTCTCTTTTCTTTTTGGAAGTCTGGTCAGGGGTTTATCAGTCTTACTAATTCTTTCAAAAAAACAGCTCCTAGTTTTGTTGATCTATTCTGTTCTTTTGGTTTCTATTTCATTGATTTCTGCACTAATCTTTATTAATTCTCTTCTCTTGCTGGGTTTAGGCTTTATTTGCTGTTCTTTCTCCAGCCCTTTAGGTTAGTAAGGTTAGCTTTTGTATTTGAAACCTTTCTTCTTTCTTGAGAGGCTTTTATTGCTATATACTTCCCTGTTAGGACCACCTTTGCTGCATCCCAAAGGTTTTGAACAGTTGTGTTTTTGTTTTCATTTGTTTCCATGAATTTTTAAAATTCTTTAATTTCCTGGTTGACCCATTCATTTTTTAGTAGGATGCTCTTTATCCTCCATGTATTTGAGTTCTTTCCAAATGTCCTCTTGTGACTGAGTTCAAGTTTCAAAGCATTGTGCTCTGAAAACATGCAGGGAATGATCCCAGTCTTTTGGTACTGGTTGAGACCTGATTTGTGACCCAGCATGTGATCTATTCTGGAGAATGTTCCATGGGCACTAGAGAAGAATGTGTATTCTGTTGCTAGGATGGAATACTGTGAATGTATCTGTGAAGTCCATCTGGTCCTGTGTGTCATTCAAAGCCCTTGTTTCCTTGTTGATCTTCTGCTTAGATGATCTGTCCATTGCAGTGTGTGGGGTGTTAAAGTCCCCTACTATTACTGTGTTATTATCAGTGTATTTCTTTAATTTTGTTAATTGGCTTATGTAATTGACTGCTCCCATGTTAGGGCCATAAATATTTATAATTGTTAGATCTTCTTGTTGGATAGACCCTTTAATTATGATACAGTATCGTTCTTGATCTCTTATTCCAGTCTTTGGTTTGAAATCAAATGTGTGATACAAGGATTGCTACCCCAAGCTTTCTTCTGATGTCCATTAGCATGATAAATGGTTTTCCACCCCTCACTTTCAATCTGGAGGTGTCTTTGGGTCTAAAATGAGTCTCTTGCAGACAGCATATTGATGGGTCTTGCGTTTTTATCCAATGTGATACCGTGTGTCCTCTGATTGCAGCATTTAGCCACAATTCAGAGTAACTATTGAAAGATGTGAATTTAGTGCCATTGCATTATCTGTAAAGTCACTGTTTCTGTACATTGTCTCTGTTCCTTTCTGGTCTTTGTTACTTTTGGGCTTTCTCTTTGCTTAAAGGATCCCCTTTAATATTTCCTGCAGGGCTGGTTTAGTGATCACAAATTCTTTTAGTTTCTGTTTGTCCTGGATGCTTTTTCTCTCTCCTTCTATCCTGAATGACATCCTAGCTGGACAAAGTATTCTTTGCTGCATATTTTTCTCATTAAGTACCCTGAATATATCATGCCAGTTCTTTCTGGCCTGCCAGGTCTCTGTGGACAGGTGTGCTGCCAATCTAATATAAGTTACCTTACCAAAACCTTGTAGGTTACGGACCTCTTGTCCTCAGCTTTCAGGGTTTTTATCTTTGTCTCTGAGATTTGCAAGTTTCACTATTGTATGTCTGGCTGATGACCTATTTTTATTGATTTTGAGGAGGGTTCTCTGTGCCTCCTGGACTTGAATGCCTGTTTCTTTCCCCAGATTAGAGAAGTTCTCAGCTATAATTTGCACCAATATATCTTCGGCCCCCACCCCACCTCTCTCTTTTTCCTGTTCTTCTGGGATCCCAAATATTCTATTTTTTCACTTTATGGTATCACTTCTCTCTCGAATTCTCCTCTCATGATCCAGTAGTTATTTATCTCTTTTTCTCAGCTTCATTATTCTCCATTTTGTCTTCTATATCACTAATTCTCTCTCTGCCTCATTTAGCCTAGCAGTTAGAGCCTCCATTTTTTATTTCATCTCATTAATAGCCTTTTTTATTTTGACTTGATTAGATTTTAGTTCTTTTATTTCAGAAAGTGATTCTCTAATGTCTTCTAGGCTTTTTTCAAGCCCAGCTAGTATCTATATTTATAATCGTTATTCTGCACTCTAGTTCCGACATTTCTTATATCCATTAGGTCCCTGGCAGTCAGTACAGCCTCCTGTTCTCTTTTTTGAGGTGAGTTTTTCCGTCTTGTCATTCTTGCAGAAAGTGGTCACTTTTCTATCTGTAGTATTGCAGCAATTCTTTTCCTACATCTCCAGCTGAGTTTGCAGGTGTTTTGAATGATTTGATAGTATCTAGCTGAATTCCTGGGGCCAGACAAAACTAAGGTCTCCTACTTCTCCACCATCTAAACTCCTCCCCCTCCTATTCAAGCTTAACTCTCTTCCAAAAAGACCCAGTCTTTTCTTTAAAGTACCACCCTACTTTTTCAAACAACATGCAGACAGCATTCCCTTGAGATGAAGGAAGATACTTAAAGGATAATATGAACTTCTACTTAAATGCCAAAGTAGCAACTTTAGTCCTTCCATGACACATAACCACAGTCATTTGTTTTTCCTTCTGTGGTCTAAATAAGAAAAGAAAAGAAAGGGAGGAGGGAAATCTTCCTATTAGAAGCATCCAATCATAACTGAAAAATTTCAAAACCTTTTTCTTTGTTATTTTTGCTTCTCCTGGATTCTCTAGCATCTCTAGCTTGCAGTTAAAACTTATAATACATCAAAATGCTAGTATCTTTGCTTTAGGGGCAAAGTAGTGAAAGATGATGAGTGGCTGTGTTGCTGTTTGGAAGCAGTGACTGAGGCAAAACTCTGGATGTACTGAAGAAAGGCAATAAACTAGAAGGTAAACTGTGGCCCCAGTTTCCACCTCGAGTTAGTTTTCTTAGGGCTCCCCAAAACCGCAGTCCTTGCACCTGTGGGGCCCTTACCCTATCACCCAAAGAACCAACCATCAACTGACTGGGAGGGGGGAGGGGAGGAATCACCGTTTACACTGCCTCACTAATGAGTTTAAGATGCATGCAGATTCCATCTCTGTTGTCCTCATGAAGCCAACCTTCTGGATGCCTGGCTGAAACTCATGAACACATACCTTCCACAAGCGTTTTCAAACATTTATTTTTAAATAAACCTTAAGAATACACCCTGTTTGTAATTTGGGGGACTATCAACAGTAGGTAAAAGTTATTAATACCATTCTTGTGGTGTATTATCAAGTAATCATCGAGAATAGGAATTCCTGAGAATAATAATTGTTAGTTATTAATAATCACAAGGAACATTTAAAAACTTTGAGGGCCATAAGGCAAAATCAAATATATAAATTTCTAGTGCAAAAAAATGTATATGGAATTCTCTAGTAAGTAGTTTTGTAAACGTTTTTAAAACCTAACTGTTGGAAGAACCAGCTCTTTTGTACTTACAGCACAGAATTCTTCAAAGGATATTCTTCCATCTCCATCCTTATCTGCATTTATTATGGTTTTGTCTACAATTTGCTGTAACTGTGTATCTTTCAGATTGTTCCCCACCATCATCTTCAGCACCTGGAAGAGTTCGCCATTGGAAATATAGCCATCTTTATCCATGTCATAGATACGGAAAGCAACTAAAAAAGAGAGTAAGGAAAACCAATGACAATTATAAGGCAACCACAAGTAAATACTTGAAATGAGGAAGAAAAAATAAGCTATCAAATATCTAAAGTTAGAACTATGATCATCATCATAGTTCCCACATTTGATCTTGCCTCTAGGAGCAGTTAAAACACAGTTCGGTAAGAATATGGGCTTTGGAGTCAAGAGTGCTTGGCCAATTAATGTACCTAAGGTTTAAGTTATTTAACCTTGCTAAGCTTCAGTTTCTACACGTAAAATTGGGACTAATAACAGTTCCACCCTCCCAGGTTCTTTAGAGTACTTTATGATGACAAATAATACATGTGAATTGTTTAGAATAGTGTCTGAAACATGGCAAAAGCTCAATAAATGATAGCAACTGCTATTACTATTATTCTCATTTATATTAAGTGTTCATTTACAAAGGATGTCTGCATATATCCTGTGCCTCAGAGAACTGTTACTGAATAAAATCTCTCTCTAGTTAGAAGAGCTGAATACCTTAAAAAGGTATCAGATGTTCACTGTGATAGAGGCTGTCTACATAAACCAAAATAGTGGACATCTGGCTAAATAGGTGTATAAACTGAGTTTACCTAATCACAGAACATTTCTTCACACTTTCATGAAAATATCTCTTACCCAAGACACGTAGTTTTTACATAGCTGTTTTCAGTACAAGGAAATTGTTTTGTTTCTAGTCAACTAAAAAGCAACCATGACACATTGTTTTTAAAAAATACTAGTTGTAAATGTCCTAAAAGGACTTTCTCCAGAATATAAAATTGCTGTTATATATATTAAGGATCTAGAATATTCTTTTCGAATATCTTAAAAGGAGATTATAATGTAGTATAGGGTAGTAGTGGCATAAGAGGGAGAATGAACTCATTAAAGAAAAATACTTACACCTCAACTTCTGTTCCTTATCTCCTTTGACACTGAACTGAGAGACTCCCTCAATGAATTCTGAATAAGAGAAAATGTTTACAAATCAGAAGTTTCTATTTTTTAGATAGAAAAATACATACCCCCCAACACAAAGTCACATATCCACAAAAGGATGTTTCCTTGCTGCAAAAGAAAATATTACTAAGCAGTGTTTTAAACTGGAGATGCCAAATTTGATATATATATATTTTTTAACTCTGAACTTGGGAGTTCTCTAAGGTCAAACCAATTTGAACAAAATTTATTATGTAATACTCAGCTTACCACTAAGAGACACACTTCTTTAAGCTATCTAATTCTTTCTTTTTGGAATGTAACTAAAAGGGGGGCTCTTAAAAAAAAAAAAATCAAGCGTCATGTCAGGCTCTCTGCTCAGTGGGGAGTCTCCTCTCCTCTGTGCTCTCTCTCAAGCAAATAAATAAAATCTTTAAAAAAATAAAAAAAATCATGGACCTGGCTGGCTCAGTAGGTAGCACATGTGACTTTGGTCTCAAGGTTAAGTTTGAGCCCCCACACTGGGCGTAGAGATTACTTAAAAACAAAATTTTTAAAAAAGAAAAGTATCGGGGCAACTGGGTGGCTCAGTTGTTAAGTGTCTGCCTTGGGCTCAGGTCATGTTCCCAGGGTCCTGGGATCGAGCCCCGCATCGGGCTCCTGTTTCTCCCTCTCCCACTCCCCCTGCTTGTATTCCCTCTCTAGCTGTGTCTCTCTCTGTCAAATAAATAAAAATCTTTTTAAAAAATAAAGTATTATAAAAAAATTGTGTTGGGCGCCTGGGTGGTTCAGATGGTTAAGTGTCTGCCTTCGGCTCAGGTCATGATCCCAGAGTCCTGGGATCGAGTCCCGCGTCGGGCTCCCTGCTCCTTGGGAGCCTGCTTCTCCCTCTGCCTGCCTCTCTCTCTCTTTCATGAAAAAATAAATAAAATCTTAAAAAAAAAAAAAAGATTGTGTTGTTTGGATTTTAAAATTTTAAGTAATCTCTACACCCAACATGGGGCTTGAACTCATGACACCAAGACCAAGAGTCTCATGCTCTTCTGACTGAGCCAGCCAAGTGCCCTGATTATACACTTTTTTGCCAGAACAAAAATAATTTTGAATTTTTGGTTCCAAAATTCAGACCCATTTAAATAAAGTCTTGTGAAAATGATTTTTCTTCACTGCTAAACACTAAGTCATAAATTTAGCTTTAGGTCCCCCTTCGTTTAAAATTCAGTTCCTGGAACGAAAATAACAAAATCTGATGATGACAAATCATAGAATCAAATATAAAATTTTGTACCATGGTAATATTAGCAAAAGCACTATCATTTTACATAAAAACCTAGATTAAAATAATCCTTTGTACAATGCTCACATCCTTATTATTACACCTTAATTTATACTGGTTAGTGTAAGTCTCATTCTTTAAAAAAAAGTTTCTAAAAATGCAGTTGTGGGGTGCCTACGTGGCTCAGTCAGTTAAGCATCTGCCTTCGGCTCAGGTCATGATCTCAGAGTCCTGGGATCGAGCCCTATGTCGGACTCCCAGCTCAGTGGGGAGCCTGCTTCTCCCTCCCCCTCAGCCACTCCCCCTGCTTGTGCTCTCTGTCAAATAAATAAAATCTTTAAAAAAATGAAACCGTAAAAGATCTTAGTTCATTAAGATTCATATACCACAGATTTTGAGAATTTAACAATTATATGATCACCAATAGATTAGTCATAGATTACATAACTTGTTAAATTAAAAAAACTACTTTCTTACCTTTAAAGTCTACTTCTCCATTCCCATCTGTGTCAAATATATCTATTACTCGCTGTACTAAAGGATTCTGTTGTAACTCAGGCAGAGACATGAACTCTTCCACACTCAAAGAGCCCGAATTGTCCAAGTCGAGCTTCTTAAATCTCTTTCCTAGCCTTTTAATTTCATCAGCATCAACTAAAAGCAAACCAAAAGAGGTAGCAAGATTTACAAATGATTTTACGAAAATAGGGGAAAAAATCCAGCAGTTAATCAACAGTTTAATTTCTAGTTTAATTAAAAGTTACATAATACTACTGGTTAATTCCTTATAACAGAGAAAGTCATAATATTTTTATTTGGTTACCTTTTTGTTTGCCTGCCCCTGCCATAACATAAAACTGACTGTATACTGCACCAAGATATTACAGGATTACAATGGTAAGCCGATCACGGAAGTCAGGTGATTCTACTAGGCAGGCTAAATCTCTATTCTGTACACCAAAGCATCTTTTCACTTACCTTTTTAAAGTTTATTTCTAATAGTTCATGGTTTTAACATGGTTCAAAATTCAAGACCTCCCTCCTATCCCACCCTGTAGACATCCAATTCCCCTCCCAAGAGATAATGTTGCCAGTTTCTTGAATACTTCTTAGCAAGTATGAGCAAATCAAACACAAGCCTTTACATTTTTTAACCAAAAGAACCACAGCTAACAAAATTCACTTTTCAGTGCTTTAAAGAAAAACAAGAAGTGTTTGCATTAGTTTGTAATTACTCTATAAAAGTTCAGTATCAGGTCTCCTAGCAGCATATACATTCTTGAAAAAGATAATTTTCTTCTAAATTACATTACTGTTTTCATTCCTTTAAGAAATCAGACTAATTCATACAAATAATTTTAATCATTGATAGCAGAAATACAAATATATTAAAAACCATAACTTCCTAAAAGAAAATCTTTTTAAAAAAATTAAGTCAAATATTATGCAGCCCAAGAGTATACATGTATTATAGCCCACAATATTAGAGACTGAGACTGCAAACTGTTGTTGAAAATTCAAATATATGGCATTCTCATTAAAAGAACTTAAAAGTTAATATTTTTAAATATAAAAATATTATCTTAAGATGGAGTAAAAACTGTAACAAGTACAGACTATATACAACTACCATCTGCTGCTCTGATATGTAGTAGTTCATATGCAATTGGTAAAGGGAGTCGTGTCAATCAGAGCACAGAAATGTCGCTGGTGCAGACGGACTTTTCCTAGTATGTTATGGAGGAAGGGAAAAGGACCAAGTTTTCTCAAAATAAAGACCAAGTCTTGATAAAATAAAATCTTAAGGAAAAAAGATGAAAACAAATGCCTTTAGAGACATCAACAGCAAGTTTAGTGGTTCAAAAACTTCAAGGTTTCCAACACTGATAGCTGGTGGAAAGTACTGGTAACATATGAACAGCTGCAAAAGTATTTCCTCCTCTCTCCACCTCCGCCTCTCCCCACCATGGAGCCTCAAAACACAATTAACAAAGGTGACTATACCCTGGCTCATTATTTAATTTTTACAAAATTAGTTTCTGCTGAAGCAGATGTCCTCAAGGACCTTGAGGGAAATCCAAAATAGGAAGCACGAGTCCTAGTTTAAGGCTAATGAATTGCTATGGTGCTTAATACAAATGCCAGAGGTTATTTGTGCTAAAATTTTTTTAAGATTTTATTTATTCATTTGAGACACAGAGAGAGAGAGAGAGAGAGAGAGAGAGAGAGAGAGCACGAGCAGGGGGAGAGGCAGAGGGAGAAGGAGGAGAGGGAGGAGAAGCAGGCTCCCAGCTGAGTCAGGAGCCCGATGCAGGGCTCTATCCCAGGACCCCGGGATCATGACCTGAGCCGAAGGCAGACACTTCACCATCTGAGCCACCTAGGCACCCCTGTGCTAAAATTTTTAAGATCCTAATAGTTTTTCTAAGTACTCTGTTAACAAAGCTGCAAAGTGGCCTATCCAATCCATACGTTCCCCAGACATGTGATTTTTGCAACATCTGAGGTTTGCAAGAATACGTAACATTTTACTATAACAGAAATGCCTTTCTTAATTTAATGATTCATCTAAACACTGCTTCCAACAGCAAAATACACACCTCATAAACACATCAACTGCAAAGAGCCTTTTAATCCCTCTATTAAAGAGTATTCCTTCTTTAATGAACAGATGTTAAAAGCAAACTGTTCAAGTAAACCTTATTTTCTAATTTTCTGTGATGAAACTGGACACCCTTACTCTTGGAGGAAAAAAAAAATGTAAGTCCCTAAAATGCTTTTATTTACATGTCTCCCATGCAACCTCAGACCAGAGACCACAACTCTTCATTGTTCTTCTGTACACTGCATATAAAAGGTGCTCAATAAATGTTTTAAATGAGTATTCTAAGAATTTCAGCTTTAAAACTTACTGATCAAAATGCCATCAGAATTTAGAGTAAAATTACTAATCTAATCAGACACCAATTAGCAAACCTTTCAGAAGTTTCTCCCAAGTTCACAGATTTTGCTGAAAACTACTCTCCCCTCTCTACATACCAAGGATGAGTTAACTACTTTTTTCTAGTAATCTTCAGTTTTGCCTTAGTTTACAACCACAAACCAGAAAAGGTGATGAGGAAATTGAACATAACAGATCACTAAAGTACATACATCACAAGTGGAAAAGGAAAGGCATGTGTCCACCAGCTCTAGAGTGTATCATTAATTGGAAAGAGCAAAGGCCAAAATGTAGCATACTTACACTTAGATTCCGTTTACTAAGGCTGGGACATAAGTAACAGTTTATCAAGTCACATTTTTCTGAAACTGAGGTGAAGATTATTGTTTAAATTGCCTAGAAAACCCCACTAATCCAGAAGACAGCATTCCAGTCTTGACAAATGAATAACAAACATTAAGAATAATAAAGATAAATCATAAACCATCAAATAAATAGACTTAACACTGCCAACAATAATCTTTCTAAAAGGCACATTCAGCAAATCACTAGGCTCTTGGGCTTACAAATTTGTAGTGGCTTCCTAATACAATCAGGATAAAAAATCTAGAGCCCTTGACAATATTTAGCCTCAATTTAAATTTCCATCCTTCTCTTTCCCCATTATCTTTACCTTAGCTACCATGCTCTCGGCACAGTTGTTCAGATAGCGTAAAATTCGTGCCTCCATTTCCTTATATACCCTCTACTGGAGTGTCCTTCCCTGAACTCTCCATTTAGGAGACCCCTATCAATTTTTCTGATTAAAAAAGGGGGGGATACTAACTGTAATCCTGTAGTTATTAAGTATCATTAATTCATTCTTTTGCAAAAGTCCTTAAAGCAACATTTAAAACCATTTTCTGTCTTTTGTTTTAAATATCTTATGAAATACTATAAAACAGGTGATACCTATTCTGGATAAGTAGTTACAACTTTCCTCAAAGCCAAAGCAATGTGCCAGCGATCCCACTTTAACAATAACTGGCTTTTTAAAAAGTCCCTCAAGTAAGACCTGGAGGGAGTGAGCTCTATCTAATCTTCTATTCACCACCATTCTCACACATCCCTTGCAGCCGACACTCACCCTGAGATTCTTTAAGAAACCAGTTTAATTTGAAAGAAGGCATTACCTATTCTCCAGCCACCCATTTATTTCCTCCTTTCTGTCCCTTCCTTCCTGCTTACCCCACAGTGGTAAGACACAAACTACTCAGTATTTACTATCTAGCTGAGGCTAGCTGAACAACTGGAGGACTCTACCTAAATAATTACAGTATTTTTAAATGGTTGGCCTAGAAGGCAAAGCCATAAATATTTTTTAAAGCCAAGATCGAAGAAAGCTGGTTTTCAAAAACAAATGGTAAAAATAGCTATTTTAGGTGTGGAACTGAGTGCTCTCTGCACCAGAGAAGCAGTTACTCAGTATGTTCACTTGCCAGCACTGCAGAGCAGATGTGTTGCAGGATTAAACATATGCTCAAGTAGGAAATGGCATCGCAGTTCTTGAAATATGGGCACTTACCAATCTCCTACAAATTAGGCACAGATCTCTGAAAGAGATTAAACCCATTGTGGTAATACCTCTAAATGTTTCAGATCTGCACTTACAAGTTAAATATTAAAGAACAAATTCCAATTTTGGGTACCAACTTTCATCAAAGATTTTTTCTACTCCTTGGGATCATACTCCCTTAAAACAGATGGACAAGGGGAAAAAAAACAAACCTCACCCTCTTGACTCATCTTGTGACTCAGAGATACTCGTTTTCATATGTTTTGCCAAGTTAAAACATGTTCTTTTTCTACTTTTTGTAAGGATACCTTTGGAAAGACTATCATTTTTAATAGTTGAAAATGCCCACCTATTCAATTTATGTTATACAAAGTACTAAAATAAAGAATCTTAAGTCATATACATCATTCTCTACAATTTAAGCAGGACATTAAAAAGTTGGATCTTTTCGTCAGAGTTTATGAACTATGAAGTGAGTAATAAGGAACTGATGGACTGCTAACACTGAAAACACCAAATTAAACTGCTGAGACCTTACCCAGGTCAATTCACCCTGACTATACTCAGGATAAAAGGTAAAATTGATGAGGGAACAGCAGGCAAGCTGAGGACAAAGCAGAAGCTGATTACCCCGCCCCCCATGGGATATAGAGGACATTCCTTAGGCACCCCTGGCTGCCCTAAAGGAAAAACAAATAGTTAAACTTGTAGAGACCACAACCCTGCAAGACCTTGGTCTCCCTCAGTTTACTTACAAAAGCCTTAGCAATAACTTCCAGAACGGAATATAAATACAATTAAATGTCTTTAAAACCTGCAGCCCGTTGACAGATACTTCAAGTGGGCAGCGTGTAATGTTCCTCCAGGAAGTTCCCAAGTATCTTAATGTTAATGCCTTACTAGGGGGGTCAACAACCTTAACTTGACAATGGCAAGGCCTCCGATATCCTGTGAGTCTTCTTTAGCATATGAAAGTTCTTTTGCAAACCTCCCTTTTTCCTTACCGCCCCCAACCCCATGGTATAAAACCAGCCACCCCTCACAACCCCGGGGCAGCAGCTCTTTCTGCCCACGGGTCCCGTCCCCGTGCTTTAATAAACCACCATTTTGCACCAAAGACGTCTCAAGAATTCCTTCCTGGTCGTCGGCTCTGGACTCCACCCCAATGAACCTCACCTATATTCCAAAACCACATCAAAATCTAGATGGTTACTCATTTTAACAAGTGATTTCAGGAATCTTATTAACACATAAAATAAGAATTTGCTTTTAGAGAGCTCATTTGGCTACAGTTTATTTTTTGCATTGGTATGTGGGGGTTTTTTTAGTTTTTAATTCCAGTACAGTTAACATAAAGTGTTGTATTAGTTTCAGTTGTACTATATAGTGACTCAACAATCCCATACATCACCCAGTGCCCATCACAAGTGCCCTCCTTAATCCCCATCACCTATTTCCCCCATCCCCCTACCCACCCACCTCCCCTCTGAAAACAATCAGTTCTCTAGAGTTAAGTGCCTGTTTCTTGGTTCGGGTCTTTTTTTTTTCCCTTTGCTTCTTTGTTCTTAAATTCCACACAGGAGTGAAATTGTATGGTATTTGTCTTTCTCTGACTGACTTAGCATTATACTCTCTGGCTTCATCCATGTTGCTTCATCCATGTTGCTGCAGTTTCATTCTTTTTATAGCAGAACAGTATTCCGGTGTGTGTGTGTGTGTGTGTGTGTGTGTGTGTGTGTGTGTGTGTGTGTGTGTGTGTGTGTGTGTGTGTGTGTGTGTGTGTGTGTGTGTGTGTGTGTGTGTGTGTGTGTGTGTGTGTGTGTGTGTGTGTGTGTGTGTGTGTGTGTGTGTGTGTCCACACACACAATTTCTTTATCCACTCATCTATCTTTTTATAGCAGAACAGTATTCCGGTGTGTGTGTGTGTGTGTGTGTGTGTGGGTGTGTGTGTGTGTGTGTGTCCACACACACAATTTCTTTATCCACTCATCTATCTTTTTATAGCAGAACAGTATTCCGGTGTGTGTGTGTGTGTGTGTGTGTGTGTGTGTGTGTGTCCACACACACAATTTCTTTATCCACTCATCTATCAATGGACACTTGGACTCCTTTCATAATTTAGCTATAGCAAATAATGCTGCTATAAACACAGGGGTGCACATATCCCTTTGGTGTTTTTGTATTTTGGGGGTAGGTATCCAGTAGTGCGGTTACTGAATTGTAGGGTTATTTTTAACCTTTTGCAGAACCTCCATGTCTTCCTACAGTGCCTGCACCAGTTTGTGTTTCCCCCAATAGTGCAAGAGGGTTCCTTTTTCTCCACATCCTCATTAAGATTTGTTTCTTGGGTTTTTTATTTTAGCCATTCTGACAGGTGTGGAGTGATATCTCATTGTAGTTTTGATTTGCATTTCCCTGATGATGAGTGATGTTGAGCATCCTTTCATGTGTCTGTTGGCCATTTGTATGTCTTCTTTGGAGAAATGTCTGTTCATGTCTTCTGCCCATTCTTAATTGCATTATTTGTTTTGGGGGCATGGAGTTGTATCAGTTCTTTATGTATTCTGGATACTAACCCTATATCAGATATGTCACTTGTAAGTATCTTCTCCCATTCTATAGATTGCCTTTTAGTTTTGATTATGTCCTTTGGTATGCAGAAGCTTTTTATTTTGATGAAGTCCCAAGGGTTTATTTTTGCTTTTGTTTCGCTTGCCTCAGAAGACTTACCTAGGAAAATGTCGCTACAGCTAATGTCAGAGAAATTACTGCCTGTGCATTTTCTTCTAGAACATTTATGGTTTCAAGTCTCACATTTAGGTCTTTAATCCATTTTGAATTTATTTTTGTATGTATGGTTTAAGAAAGTGGTCTAGTTTCATTCTTGCACATGTAGCTGTCCAATTTTCCTAACGACATATATTGAAGACAGCTACAGTAAATTTTAATAAATACTGTCAACTGGACATATTAGTACTAGAGTAATATAAGAGACAGGAAGTTGCATATTCATTCATCACTCTCAGATAAAGAAACACAACCATGTCCCTTCATATTTTTTCTCGTTTAGAAAAAATGAATAAAAGAGATTCCAAAATAGTATTATGTAACAGAGACATCTAGGTCTCTAGCTGCTAAAACATTATTATTATTACCACATACACCCTAAGCTGCTACTCCACTGTTAGGGTTAAAAGAAAAACTTTGAAGTCTAAGCTCTTTCAGGTGATTCTGAGATTTCTCAAAATGAAAAGAAATAAGCAGAATGGTAGAAAATTAACTTTCCATGAACTTTAGCCAATTCCCAATAATTGTGTAGTAGTCAACAGAAACAAGACTATTCCTCCTTAAGGAAACGCTTTTAAATAGCCAATTTATCAATAATTTACTACTAGTCTACTAATCATGTAAGAACAAAAACAAAGTCTTTTCAAATCCTTCTAGCAGTAATATTTTGAAAGAAACCTAAATGTAATGTGGGATCCTGTTTAGAATCCTGGAAAAGAAAACTTTTCAGATGTCACCAGTTTTTTCACTAAAATATGCAGTTTAATAGTATCGTACCAATGTTAATTTCTTGATTTTGGACACAGTACTATGGTTTAATGAGACATTAACATTAGAGGAAGGTAGATGAGAGATATCTGGGAACTCTAGTATTTGAGAACTTTTTATAACTTTTTTAAAATTATTTCTCAAGTCTCCTCTAATTTCTGACAACTCTTAATTCTTCCCTTGTCTTCCACATCTTGAAACTTTTAATCCAGTATTTTGTAAAATGTCCCTCAGCTTGAGCTTAATTGATATTTTCTCAGGATTAGGATGAATTTGGGCATTTGGGGCAAGAATACCATAGAAATGATGATGTGTCCCTATCAGCACATTGTTATCAAAGGATTCACAAGGTCAATGTGTTTTTGCTAGTGATGTTAACTTTGATCACTTGGCCAGGGTGGTGTCTGTCAGATTTCTCCACTATAAATCTACCACCTTTCCCTTTGTATTAAAAAATATCAGGGAATCGGGGAAAGGGGGCGCCCCCCCACCGCAATACTTTGAGACTATGCATATATCCTATTTCTCCTAAAACTGTGACCTAATTTTAGCATCCATAGGTGAATCTTGTGTGCAAGATTTTATTACTATGGTGTTTGCTTAATAATGATTTTCTTTTCCCCCTCTTTCTTCCTACATTAAGTGAAATGTTCCTATTTAAGAAAAAATTAAAAACTGTCCCTTCTCCCCATTTCTTTCTTTATTCAATTATTCATATCACAGCATGGATTCACAGATATTTTATTCTACAGGTTAAAATCCAATAATATTCATTACTTGTTAATCAAAGTTTTCCAGCTTTGTTTAGGTACTTACTACCTCAGGTTGGCTCCTGTGTGACCTATCAACAATCCCCATTTTGAGCACCTCCTTAATTTCTGGCACCATAAAATATTCCAGCCTCATCCTGACTATACATGATGTTTCCAAGAAGAGATTCCCCAATCCATTTTGTATGGCAGAATATTTAGAACTATATTATAGAATGAAAACTATTAGGAAAGATTACTCTAATAAGGAATCTTAGAATTTCTATCTTAGAAATATTCTGGAAAGAGCCATCAGGCATGACAAAATTACTTATGAAGAAACGTACTGAATTACTCTCATAAAGACTATCACAAAAATAAAGCACTATAGTTTTATCAATACAAGATATTGGGTAGTTTCTCAACATAAAGTTTGATTTTAAAGTTTTAAAAGTCTCTTGTAAAATATATCTCCTACAAAGGTAATGAGTAATGTATTTTCACGTTACCCCAAGTAAGAGGCAAAAACCACCAGAGGGCGCAGCAGAGATGGTCACAGATAAAACCTTCATAAGCAGTTCCCTAAAAAACCCCCAAATTCTGTACTGATCTTGTGTATAGACTAGCAGTTTAATATTTATATTCTACAAGGAACTGTTTGACAACAAAAAAAGAACCCTACCAATATCATTAGAGAAATGAAAAAGTATTTTATGAAGTATGAACACACAGTCACACAAATTTGTGCTGTCTTTTCTTACAAAGGAAAAAAGGTCTAGATTTTAGGGGTATATCATAATTTTCTAATGCAAGAGGCAACATGCACTTTTGGTGTTTCTAGATTATAATTTTTATATAATTTAAAAATGAAGTAGGGGCATGTGGGTGGCTCAGCTGGTTAGGTGTCTGCCTTTGGCTCAGGTCATGATCCTGGGGTCCTGGGATCAAGTCCCACGTTGGGCACCCTGCTCAGTGGGGAGTCTGCTTCTCTTTCTCCCTCTGACCCTCCCCCCTGCTTATGCTCTCGCTCACTCTCTCAAATGAATAAAAAATCTTTTTAAAAAAATGAACTGTCAAATATGTGAAAGCTAGACATCAGTACCAAGAAAAGAATTACCGAGTTGTAAAATGCTATTAAGAAATTTTAAGCCAATTTTGAGAAATAACTGACATTCCAAAAGTATATTATTAAATACATAGGTCTATAGGTTTTGAGAAATGTATACACCTATGTAAGTAAGCATCACTACAATCAAGATAAAAGCACATTTCCATCATCCCAAAATGTTCCCCCTGAGCCCTTCTGCAGTCAAATCACATCCCCTACCACCAACTGCAGGTAACCACTGTTCTGCTTTGTGTAACTAATTATGTCTAGAATTTCATATAAATGGGATTATATAGGATGTACTCTTGTATCTATCTTCTTTTAATGCAAAAGAACCAGACGAGAAAATCAAACTGTCTCATATGTCACTAGTTTGTTCCTTTTTATTGCAGAATAGTATAGTCCACTGTATGGATATACACATTTTTTTAATGCATTCATGGGTTACTAGACATACCTGCTATTTCCTGTTTGGGACTATTAGGAATAAAGCTGCTAAGAATATTCACAAATTCTTTTTGTAAACAAGTGTTTTCCTGGACTTGCTATGTCACACGGGGTAAGCATATATTCAACTTACAGAAACTGTCAAAGAGTTTTCCAGAGTGGTGTACCATTTTACTCTCTCATCATCAATGTAGGAGAACTCCAGGAGCTCCACATCCTTGTCAACATGTGGTACTGTCAGTCTTTTTAAGTTTAGTCATTCTAGTGGGTAGTAGCACTATGTATAGTTTTAATCTGCACTTCTCTGAGGACTAGTGATCTTGAGCATCTTTTTCATGTGGTTATTGTCAATTCATCTATCTTCATTTGTGAAGTGACTGTTCAAATCTTTTACCCTTTTAAAAACTGGGTTGTCTGAAAGAGTTGTGAAATTCTGTCTGTATACTGCCTGATGCAAGTCCTCTGTCAGGCATAGGTATTCCAAGTATTTTCTCCCAGTCTGTGAGCTGCCTTTCCATAGGTGTCTTTTAAAGACCAAAAATGTGGGGCGCCTGAGTGGTTCACTTGGTTGAGCATCTGTCTCTTGATTTTGGGGTCATCAGATTGGGCCCTGCATCAGGCTCCACACTCAGTGCCGAGTCTGCTTTGAGATTTTCTCTCTCTCCCTCTCATGCTGCCCCTCCCCAGCCCCATGCTCAATAAATAAATAAAATCTTAAACAGCAAAAATGTTTTATTTTGATGAAATCCATTTTTGTCTTTTATGGTTGTTTTATGTATACTAAAAATCTTTGTCTATCCTGGTTGTGAAGATTTTCTCCTGTAAGTTTTCTTCTAGACGTTCCATAATTCTAGCTTTTATGTTTAAATCTAGGACCCATGTAATTTTTTGTATATGGAGTAGAGGCAAATTTTTATTCCATATAGAAATATAGTTATATTTTGCTGAAAAGTATCCCTTACAATGGTATCTTTGATGCGTTTGTGAAAAATCAACTCTACAGGGGGACCTGGGTGGCTCAGTCAGTTGAGCATCCAACTCTTGATTTTGGCTCAGGTCATGATCTCAGGGTTGTGAGATAAAGCCCTGTGTCAGGTTCCATGCTCAGCACAGTCCGCTTGAGATTCTCTCTCCCTCTACCCCTCCCGCTCATGCTCTCTCAAATAAATCTTTTTAAAAAATCAACAATACAAATCACTATGCTGTACACCTTAAATTTATACAATGTTAGTTATATTGACACGCCAACTATATTTCAATTAAATAAAAAATTAGAAACCAAATTATATATTTACCAGTGAAGCTACATGTGTGTATATATGTATGTATTATGTATTTATATGGATCTCCACCCTCTACTCTGTTCCACTGATTCGTCTATCTTAACGCCAATACCAGTGTCATGTTTTATAGTAAACCTTTAAATCAGGGAGCATTGTCCTCATACTTTGTTGTTCTTTTTCAAAATTGTTCTGGCTCTTCTAAGACCTGTACATTTTCATATGGAATTAACAATTAGTTTGGTAATTTTTACAGAAAGCCTGCTGAGAATTTGCTAAGGATTGACTTGCATCTATAAAATCAGTCTGAGTAGAACTGATGCCTTAACAGTATCAAGTCTTCCAATCTATGAATGTGGTTATTTCTCTTCGTTTATTGAAGTCTTTTTAAGTTTCTCTTAGTAATGTTTTATGGTTATGCATACAAATCTTACATATATTAGGTTAAATTTTTACATGAATAGTTCATGTTTTTATTTTTTATAAATGGTATTTCTGTCAATTTCATTTTAATTATTGTGACTATATAAAACTTCCACTGATTTTTGTATTTGCATACTGTCCTTGTATTCTGCAATACTGCCAAAACCACTTATTTCTAGTAACTCAGGATTTGCTATATACACAGTGACATCATCTGAAAATAAAGACTATTTTTTACTCCTTCCTTCCTGATCTGAATGTATTTTGTTTCTTTTTCTGGACTTAATGTATTGACCAGGACTTCTACTACAATTCTGACTACATTTGGTCAAAGTGAAAAACTATGCCTTTTTCCCAGTCTTAGGTGGGAAGCATTCAGTCTTTCATCATTAAGTATGATGTTAACTATAGGTTTTTTTATAGATGCTTTATCAAAGCTAGGAAGTTCCTTTCTATTCCTGATTTGCTAAGAGTATTTACCACTGAACCCTGTCAAAGATCTGGCTACACCTATTGATAAAATCATGGTTTTTTTTCTTATTCTGTCCACATAGTGAATTATATTGTTTTTTATTTAAAAATCATACTCTGAGGATAAATTCCACTTGGTCATGTTTTATTGTCCTTTTTACATATTGCTGGATTTGATTTACAAATATTTAAAGATTTTTGCATTACATTCATGGCGAATGTTGGTCTCTAGTTTTCTATAATGTCTCTGATACTGCCAATGGTGTAATGCTAGCTTCTATTTTCTGAAGGAATCTAGATTATGATTTTTTTTTTCATTAAATGTTTGCTAGAATTCACCAGCAAAGCCATGTGGCTTGGTTTCTTTGTGGAAAGATTTTTTTTTTTAAAGATTTTATTTATTTATTTGACAGAGAAAGAGAGATAGCGAGAGCAGGAACACAAGCAGGGGGAGTGGGAGAGGGAGAAGCAGGCTTCCGGTGGAGCAGGGAGCCCGGTGTGGGACTTGATCCCGATGTGGGTGGGACTTGATCCCAGGACCCGGGTATCAAGACCTGAGCCGAAAGCAGACGCCTAACAATTGAGCCACCCAGGCTCCCTGTGGAAAGATTTTTAAATAAGAATTCAGTTTCATTAACAGATACAATTCTATTAAGATTTTCTACTACTTTTGTGTCAGCTTTAAGGTTTTTGTTTTTGAAGAAATTTTTCCATTTATTCTAAGGTGTAGAATTTATTGGCATAAAATTCTTCATAATATTCCCTTATTATCTTTTAACGTCTGTAGGGTCTGTAACGATTTCAGTTCTTTTGTTACTGATATTGGTAATTGTGTTTTCTTTCTTCTAGAATGCTCCTTCAAAATGTGAATGCTATATGTTCCACTGACTTCTTCCTACCTTATATAAAAGGCATAGCCAAAAATGATCCATCACACCAGAACTCACTCAGGAAAATGAATGTTGTCCAAAAATGTCAAAATAAGCTGCACAGTTGCAGTAATCTTAAAATTCTTTCTTAAAATTGTTTTCAGAGCTAATGAGCTTCAGAAGAAAATTTGTCATAGAAAAGCCGTGTAATGCAGTTTGTTCAAAGAAACCCTGGAGATGAAAAACTCAAGATGAGGAAACAGACCCAGAGAGTTAAGTAACTTGCTCAATGCTATAAAGCTTGATGGCAAAGCTGAGTGACAGGATTTCTTAAAATACCTTCTGATCTAATTTCTCTTCCAATGTTAGTTCCATGTGAACAGCTAGTACAGAAGCTTAGGCTAAGAGATATTAGACACTGCTGTTCCTCAACCTGCATTTTTGGGCTAAGTGTGGAGAAAAGGGAATAATAAGAATGTTCTCACTCCAGACAGAGAAAAATCAAACCATATAATTCTGAGAGGCTCTCCAATTTATACATTACTGGTTTTCCTACTGAAGGTGTTTGTATTGATATTGTTTTTCTCCTTTTGGTTTATCTACATTGTGGTTCTAATCAAAATAGGCAATAAGCTACTGAAAAAAAGCACATATTTATAAGATCATAAAAACAACGAGCTTTCTGTTATTAATAACCATGGCTTAAAAGTCACACCTTTTTTTTTTTTTTTAAACCTAAGCATACGCTGTAGGTCAGTAATATATCTTACTCAAAAGATACAGCTCTTAAAGATTTCCATTGTTTTGTAAGTCAAATCCAACCCCCAACCCATTACACATCATATTCTCCAGGTTTTCCTCTTATTTTTATCTGTCCCTCTGTTCTGTTGCATTTAAACACTTAGTGGCACTTTAGTTTTGTACTACTCCCCATCCCAAACTCCCCCCAAAATATGGTATTTTCACAAAAGAATGCATATTTAAGAGTCTTCTTTTACTTTACAACACCAATTATTCAAGACTTATTTATGGCTGCTCCAGAGTTCAATATGGTTTATCAATAGTGTGACACTAATATACTCAGGGTTTTTTTTTTTTTTTTCTTATTGACTTGCCTTTTACATTAAGAAATTCTGGAAGAGAGGAAGGAAGGGAAGGAAGGTAGGTTCCAGCACACAATTTATATAATGGCTTTTCTTTCTTTTTGAAGACATTTTTCAGACAATTCTAGCTTCTTGCTTTAATTTGCACCAGTTGTTTTCTAGGCTCACTGGCATAGCAGTTATCCTTTTCTCTAAGACACCTTTTCACTGGTGTCTTAGAGATTTGGTTTCTTGGATCTCATTTCATCTTCTTTAACTTCTATTTCATTTTTCTGGGGACATATTCAAGAACTTATGAAAGGTAAATTTCCCAAGTCCTTAAAATCTGAAAATGTCTTTAATTAGATCTCATACCTGAATAATCATTGCAACTGGTACCAAATTCTGGATTTAGGAATTCAGAACTTTGAATAAATTGCTCCACAGCTTTCTAATATCTACTGCTGCTGCTAAGAAATCCAATGCCAACAGACTCCTATTCTTTTTAGGCAATTTTTTTCCCTGTCTAGCAGCTTCTAGGGTTTTCTTTCTACTTTTAGAATTTCAAAATTACAAAAGAAGTTGAGACTAAATGTTGATCTTTTTTCACCAAAACTTCTTGGTTATCAGAATGCTCTTTCAATCAGAAGATTTGATTTGATTTATCTCCTACTATTTCACTGATTAGTTTTGCTTCTATTTTATCTATTACATCTCTTGAAATTTACTCTGGGCAGATGCTATTACTCGCTGTATTTGTGCCCCAAATCTTTCCTTTTTTGTATATTTTTCCTTACCCTTTGCCCTAACATTCTGAAGCAGATCCAAGAATTCACTATACTTTTGCTAACTGGTTGGCTAGGCTTTTTCACCAGTTAAAGTAACTAACTTCTACATACCACTATAAAATTATTGGAAAAAAAAATTTTTTTAAGATTTTATTTATTTATTTGACCGACAGAGAGACACAGAGAGAGAGGGAACACAAGCAGGGGGAGCAGGAGAGGGAGAAACGGGCTTCCCGCAGAGTGGGGAGCCTGATGCAGGGCTCGATCCCAGAATCCTGGGATCATGACCTGAGCTGAAGGCAGACACTTAACAACTGAGCTACCCAGGCGCCCTCAAATTATTGAAATTCTGGTAGACAATCACATTACATGTCATGCACTTCATTGTTAAAACCTCAAATTTGTAAGTGCTACCACACCAAAATTGGATAGTCTAGCACCTCAGTTTTTCTTAACACTACCTGCCTAAAAACTTAAAATATTTAGAACCTGGCAGACAACCCAGGATTTTTTTTTAAGTTATCTATAACAAAAAACAAGGTAACAACTCAAAACCCAGATGTTCAAGTCATACACTATGCTTTAGAAAACTTTTCATCTTTCTCTCCATTATTCAGCCCTAAAGTTTTACTCAAAGAAAGCAGAATATAAGTAATTCTCAGTGAATAGGCAAAATAAAGAGCTCAGGATCACTAAATTACTAAGTACATGGTAAATCATGGCTGGTAGATTAACAAACATGAACTATGTGATACATTTATGAATATTTTCATCAAAATAACAAATGTAAAAGTCAATTTCCAAAGTTAATGACAAAAAAGTTTAATACTAAATAGTCTGGTAGGAATAAAATGGTTTTGTAAAAAGATTTTACTTATTTGAGAGAGTGCATGTAAGAAAGGGGGAGCACAAGCATGAGGAGGGGGAGAGGGAGGTGGGGCAGAGGAGAAGCAGACTACTCGCTGAGCGGGGAGCACAACGCAGGGCTTGATTCCAGGAGCCTGGGATCATGAGCTGAGCCAAAGGCAGATGCTTACCCGAATAAGCCACCCAGGCACTCCTATAGGAATAAAATGTTTTGAAACATTTTGACCTGTGCACATTCAAACTGAAATTTTATTGATATTAAAAAGGTTTCTTCCAAAGATTTCTGAGATGATGAATAAAGGTTTGAGAGTCAACCAGAAATCACTCTTTAGAACACACGTTATTTAAAAATCGAATGGGGAGCACCTGGGTGACTCAGTCAGTTAAGCACCTGACTCTTGATTTCAGCTCAGGTCATAATCTCAGGGTCATGAGATTGAACCCTGCATCGGGCTCTGTTTAGCAGGCAGTCTGCTTGAGATTCTCTCTCTCTCCTCCTCTGCCCCTCCCCCCGCTCGTGGGTGCACTCTTAAGTAAATAAAATCTTTAAAAAATGAATACTGAGGGGTGCCTGGGTGGCTCAGTCATTATGCGTCTGCTTTCAGATCTGGTCACGATCCCAGGGTCCTGGGATCGAGCCCCACAATGGGCTCCCTGCTCTGCGGGAAGCCTGCTTCTCCCTCTCCCAACTCCCCCTGCTTGTATTCCCTCTCTTGCTGTGTCTCTGTCAAATAAATAAATAAAATCTTTAAAAAAAAAGAATACTGAATGGAATTAAGCTAGTCCATATAAGGAAAAGAGGAATGCAGAAATAAAAAGAAATTAAATTCACCTTAGATTAACTTTTTCTCTGAAAAAGTTTGTTTTCATAACAAAGAAAAACTAGATTCTAAAGAATATGAATACGTAAACTTTCCTGCAACAATCTGGTTAAAAGCAGAAATTAATAGCACAAAATAGTCTCTACACTTTCAAGTCACCTGTAAATACTCAAACAAGAAGCAAAATTGCCTGAATATGAGACTGTTTACTTACAATGAGAGCAGTGTCCTAAAGGCGAATTAGGTCTTCAAGGTTTCTACAGATAGTTCTTTATGCAAAAGGACATGCCTTCAGAGTCGGCCAAGAAGTCACCTTCTAATGAAAGAAAACTGAGAAATCTTTTTAGATAAAAGATTTCTTGAGGCGCCTGGGTGGCTCAGTTGGTTGGGCGTTTGACTCTTGATTTCAGCTCAGGTCATGATCTTTGGGTTGTGGAATAGAGCCCCGCATCAGACTCCACTCAGTGCAGAATCTGTTTGGAATTCTCTCTCTCCCTCTCCCTTTGCCCCTCCCCCTGCTCATGCTCTATCTCTAAAATAAATAAAATCTAAAAAAAAAAAAAAAAAAAGATTTCTTTCACCTACATTCAGCCTACGAAATAAGCCAGACCTAAGTTTACCAATTTTATCAGAAACATTCAGAATTATACTGGTTTTATCATCAGTAAAAATTAGCTGAATCTGAGTTTCCACTCAAACTTCCAACTATTCCCCCATTCAGTCTCTGCTTCAACTCTCTGTAGTAACTTGTACTCAGCCACTTTTCCAAGTTATCATGCCAACTTACAACTAAGGTCTCAACTTGAAGCAAATCACCCCAGTAGAGTGTACATTTCCTAGTCCAGCCAGGCTAGCCAACAGACAACAAAGTCACAATGGCCTAGAATAATTTAACTCAATAAGAAGTGAACACTGAATTGAGAAACAAAACTATAAGGAGGAGGAGGGGGAGGAGAGGAGGAGAATACCTATCTATGTATTGGACAAGTCCAGTTTTACCTAAAATCAAATATAACATTTACCTTGTAAAACCTACTACAAGGAAGGTGATTAAAAACATGACTCTGGAGCATGACTACTTGAGATCAACTCATGGTTTTACTTTACCTGCTGCTGTGTGGCCTTAAGCCTGTTACCGAAGTCCCTCTACCTCCTGTTTGCTCATCTATACAACAGGGAAAATAAAACTCTCTCATGAGGCTATAGTGAGGATTAAAAAGATTAATGTATGTGAATTGCTTAGAATAATGCCTGGCACATGTCAAATGCCATATAAGTATTTGCTGTGATTATTTATGAAAATAAATACCAATCACCATTGGTAACTATTGAGTTTTCCTAAAGGTACAGCCTTTAAAATTATCCAAGTAGTTGTCTCTTACTCCAGCTGCGAGCTCTTACTAGCTTATTCAGTCAACAGCTATTTACTCAGCATCTGCTTTATGCCAGGCATTGCACTTATGGCTTCTACTGTTAATGCCTCAATTCCTTTATTGGTGAAAACTGCTTAAACAGCCTCTTATTATTATTAAAGCTTGCTGTGTTGCATGCCATACTTAACTATAAATCAATTATTTCTCTTGATATTACTCTTTAGTTACTTCCCTCTCTCTTTTTCTATTCATTAAAAAAAAAACTTTTAATAACGGAAAATTTCAGACACATACAATAGTTTAACGAATCAAATAGTTTAATGAATCCCATATACCTATCATCCAGCTTCAACCAGCTTCAATTAACACATGAGAAATCTTATTTTATTTATATACCCATTTCAATTATCTTACAACAAATCCCAGACATACCATTTCCTTGTAATTGATCAGTATTTATCTCTAAAATTTCTTTTTAAAAACATCACAATAACATTACTTGAAAAAATATTTAATAAGGTAATAACTCCTTGATATTAAATAATCATGCTCCAATTTCCCCAACCATCACAAATGACTTTACAGGTTTTTTCAATCCATCAAATTTGGCAAACAGGCAATGTGTCAATAAAATGAAGGTGACCTTAACAGTAACAGTTTCATGACAGTAGTAAGAGATGAAAGCCAGAATGCAGCAGGCCAAGAAATGAACAGAAATAAGGAAATAGAGAAAAATGTATATGCTCTTTTTTTGAGAAGCTCAAGGAGAAGAAAAAGTAAAAGGTACACACAGGATCAGAATCACAGCATAGTTGGTTAGATGTGTAAACTGAAGAGAGATAAAGAGGCTGAAGACATCAAAGACATAGGAAAAAAACAAGAGAAACAAAATAAGGTCCTAGAGATGAGACTGGATGAAGTTAAAAGCACAAGAGGCTGACCCTAAGTAAGGGAGCTATATATAACACGAACTCTGACACTGACAGAAGCAGTTAGTAAAGTATGAATGGGACTGGGAAATTTAGCAGGCAGGGGTGGAAGGTGGAGGTGGGGACATGTGAAGGCTAACACTTAAAATGTTTCCAATTTTCTTACGAATCAGGAGACAAAGCACTGATTAAAAGCAGAGTACTGGAAAGGATTATGTAGGGGATTTGGATAGAATGTTGAAGACCTGAATGGAATTTAAGGAGATTGAAAAAAACAAATGGACCAGACAGGTAAGGAACTAATCAGCATTCAACTCATACAGCTTCCAGAACCATTTTCAAGCATCATCCCTTCCAAAAAGCTTTTTTTTTTTGGAGAGAGAGAATCTTAAGCAGGCTCCACACCCAGAGTGGAGCCAGGCAAGGGACTTGATCTCTCTCTCAGGACCCTGAGATCATAACCTGAGCAGAGTGAGACGCTTAACTGAGTCACCCAGGTGCACTTCCATGAAGTTTTTCTTAATGTCCCCAACCAAAAGTAATTTTCCCACCTTTTTTATTTCTCATAATGGTTTACTTGTACTGTAATAATTTCACCCAATAGCCAGACTGTAAGCACTTTGCGGGTGCTTACTTATCTGTTTATCACAGGGCCAAAGACAGTACCTTACAGGATATAATTTAGATTCTTCTTACCTTTTTAAAAAGCATGATTTAAATACTAGAAGAACAAAACAGACAGTAACTACATGAAGAGTTAAAACTACTCAAGGCAGGGACAATTATATAAAACATAGAATCGAGGAGGGTCTTGGAGGGATGAGAAGGCATGACATCATTTTACCTGAACAAGGAAGTATAAATAGTGAAGTAGCTATTCACAGATAACAATAAGCTCTTTCAATAATGAAGAGGTTTCTTAAATGAGCAAAAAAGTTTACTGCAACATGTGGGTGGGGGAAAAGTAGTAGTTTTAATGTGGACAGGTTCACTTTGGGGAAATTCATCCAAATTATGTATAAAATTGGTAAAAGCACATTTTATTCTAGTGAACCAAATAGGGAACAGAGAAAAATCCAGATAAGATTCATAGCTGGTTGAACAATCACTGACAAGTATAGATCTTTAGTAACAAGGCTCAACAGTTTCATAAAAACATAAATGAAGTCATAAGAAAGAAGATATAGTTCTAATGATAAAACTGAAAGGAGCAGCTTTAATAGTGTATGAAATTTCAAATACCACATATTTTTTTTAAAAAATTGGTCTTTGCCATCCTGGAAGTGTGTCCCCTTAGGGACCTCTTTCCTTGGCAAAGAAACAAAAACTAACTTCCTAAAACCTCTTTCCTGTTGTAATCCCAATAGCCAATCCCAACTCTATTTGCAGTCTGAAGCCCAGCTAATTACAGATTTCCAGAACTCCTTTTTGCCCACTAGCAACTGGAGAGATAATTATGTCACATGCTTAAACCAAACACTAAGTGGCAAGGCACAATTTTAAACAGAATCCTTTCAATTCTAAAGAAACTATAAAACTGACACAGTAAACTTTGCCAGAGACAAGAATTATAGATCTAGATAACACCCGGGACACCAGTATGTAACTACTCTAATCTTGGATCTTATTTCAGAGGTAGGTTAGACACTGACAGAAGTGACAGTTCTCCAATCCAGAGGACCACGACAGTTTGTAACAGGATTTGGCAAACTTTTTCTGTAACAGACTGGGTGGTAAATATTTTAGGCTTTGCATACTACATGGTCTTTGTTACAACTATTCAATTCTGCTGCTGTCACATGAAAAAAGCCATAGGCAGTATATAAGCAAATGGGTCCAGCTGTATTCCAACAAAACTTTATTAACAAAAACTGCCGGTAGGCAGTAGTTTACCAACCCCTGGTCTACAGTGTCATATTTAGGTTTGATTTTCAGTCAATTCTAGCAATATGCTGATGTAACGATTTAGCCTCATGTTTAAAATAGAAAACATACACTTACATATGATCATAATTACATAAGAAACTCATTTGAAAAAGCCTGGGAGGAAACAAAATAAAATGTAAATAGGAGATGGGATGGCAGAATTACAGGTGACTGGTCTTAGAGTATGACCATTTAAAAAAATTTTTTTAAATTGTAGGAAGTCACAAAATGTAAGATAAAATGATTAATAAATAATTTCAGATTATAACTATTTTAAAGAAAATAAACAGGATACTATTCATGATAAGAGAGAATCTAAGCAGAGTAGAGAGAGAGAACACATCTCCAAACAGGTGACATTTATGCTGACAGAATGACAACGCAGTCAGTCAAATAAAGAGCTGACAGAACAGCATTCTACCCAGAGCTCACAAGCAAGCAAAGGTGTTGAAGAGAATGAAACTGACATGTGTTTTGGGGAAAGGAGACCAGTGAAACATAAAGAGCAACTGGGAAAACGGTTTTAGTAAGACACAAAGGAAGTGACACTTCATCACAAGGTAAGGAGTCTCCAAAGAAGGAAGAGCCAGCTCCATCAAACAGGGACAGAAAGGGCAAGAAGATTCAGAATGGTTTAGGGATTCTGGGACCTCATGATGGCAGCTAAATTTACCAAAAGTCCCTATTCCACTTCTAAAGATCTCTCTTTTACCCACTTATTGCCCTTCCACACAAGAGACTTTATGATTTTTATTTAATCTCCTTGGTCCTCTGATCCTTAAACCACGAATTTCTAAAACTGTCATTTTTTTTCTTCACATTCTCCAGTATGGTCAGAAATGACCAGACCACCCACATTTTTTATACTCCTCATTCCCCTGAGAAACATCTTCTGCAATAGCTACTTGGTCTATGGAAGTTTTGCCTTCAACAAACATTTTGTTACCAAAGTATAAATAAACTAGCTGTTTACTTGAAACTTTGTTAATCTGAAAAACTTCTGTTGGGTTGCTCCACTGAGATTTGAGGGTTGATTTGTAACTACAGCATAGTGTAGATAATAAAGAACAGTTTATTTAAAAAAATTTCCCTACTCTAATAACTTAAAAAGACTATGTCAAATTCATTACCCACTTTAAAACAGTTAAGGGCTAACTTTGCTATAAAGATATATAGAGGGGTATGATATATATACATACATAGAGATGTGTAAATAAAAGAAATTCTTGATAACAAGAATATCTGACTTACAGTGTGAGCACATTTCCAAAGGATAACTTGCCTCATTTCCCTGGAGAAAAGAAATAAATAATAATTAGTCCCAAAATTGACACAAATTTCTTTAAAAGGTTAAATATTTTGAGTCACAAAACATAGGGAAATAAGCCAAAAACCAAAGTAGCTATATCTATAGTTTTTTTATATGAAAAAAATTACACATGACAGTGCTCTTGAATCAAACAGGCCTGAGCTGTGTGACTTACACATTTGAGTTAAAATTTATTTTAAATATTTTTAATGCCCTAAATATGTTGTCTACCAAACTATAACACACTGGAGACTATCAAGGCTCTAACTGAATTCAATTTGGGACAGAGCTCAGAAAAAAAGCTTCTCCTGCCACCTCTATTTAAATGAAGTTTCCTGAGACTGTAAAGCTCTTAAAAAGAAAAAACCAAAAACATTTATAACGGCACTAAAACAATTTTCTATATGCTGTGCAACTAAAATAAGACAAATATTCATTGGAAGGTGGGTCTAACGTAAGATAGCCAATTCAAATTTTTTTAAGTCTTATTTCATGGATAAACTCCACGTTAATATGATTTATCTGAATTCCTATATTTATAAAATATATAAAACCAACCATCTGTTTTCTATACAGGATTCCATTTGAATCTATTTAAGGAAAAAAAGAGCTCTAAAAAAACTACAGACCTTGCCCGAAGCTTACATTTAATAATTCTTAATGAACTGAGCCCAGGGATGTCAAGTACCTGGTGGACGATCACACCATTTTGATTAAGTTATAAAACCAGGAGTAGTTCTAAATCTAAAACAGTAAAAACTCCAAGTACAACAGACTCACATGAGGTAAAAATCATGAAGATCTTTTAAAAAGTCTACAGAATTTAGCGGCGCCTGGATGGCTCAATTGGTTAAGCATCCTACTCTTGATTTTGGCTCAGGTCATGATCTCAGGGTCGGGGGATCAAGCCCCGCATCCAGCTCTGGGCTCAGCATAGAGTCTGCTTGTCCCTCTCCCTCTGCTTCTCCCCCTCCCTCTGCTTCTCCCCAGCCCCGTCTCTAAAATAAATAAAGTCTTAAAAAAAAAAAAAGTCTACAGAATTTAAAATAACATAAATTGAGCTTTTAAAGTTCAGTGATAAAATCAGAGTAGCATGCATCCTATATTCATTCTATTTACCTAACCTTGACCTTGTCTAGCAATGTGTATAACAGGATTAACATATGAATATAGAGATTAAGAAATTATTTTTTTTAAAGATTTTATTTATTTATTTGAGAGAGAGAGAGAGAGAGAGAGAGCACACGAGAGGGGCGAGGGCAGAGGGAGAAGCAGACTCCCCGCTGAGCAGGGAGCCCGATGTGGGACTCGATCCTGGGACTCCAGGATCATGACCTGAGCCGAATACAGCCTGAAAAAAACATTTTAGTTTGGCTCATTAGCTTTTAAACTCCTAAAAGTATCTTATACTATGTAAATTTGAGGTCTAAGAAAGGTTACCAGTAAATTAGCATCCTCAATTCTTATGTCACCAATAATTAGTCTTTCCCTTGAAAATTATAGCAGATAACTGCAATTTTTCAGAGCTGGTTAATTTTAGGTTACTTTATCAAATATATTTTAAAAATAGAAGAAAGAGCAAAAATTAATAAAATGTGATAGTAATGAGCAGAGACAGAGTTCTTGCTTATTCCACCTATTACTGGATTTAAGATTCTTACCACGATTCCTATCTTTTACTGCCTCACATATTTCATGCCTAAATTTTTAAAATACACTTTTTTAAATTTATTATTTATGTATTTATTATTTTTTAAAATTCTGTCTATCTCGGGGCGCCTAGGTGGCTCAGTCATTAAGCGTCTGCCTTTGACTCAGGTCATGATCCCAGGGTCCTGGGATCAAGTCCCACAACAGGATCCTTGCTCAGTGAGGAGCCTGCTTCTCCCTCTCCCTCTGCTGCTCCCCCTGCTTGTGCGCTCTCTCTCTCTGACAAATTAAAAAAAAATTTTTTTTGTCTATTTATTTGACAGAGAGAGAGAGCAAGCACAAGCAGGGCGAGTGGCAGGCAGAGGGAGGAGGAGAAACAGGCTCCCTGCCAAGCAGAGAGCCCAATGCGGGGCTGATCCCAGCATCATGACCTGAGCCGAAGGTAGACGCTTAACCAACTAAGCCACCCAGGAGCCCCTTAAAAAACGCTTAAAAAAAAAAAAATCTCATTCTATTCTACCTTAAGAGTAAGCATGTTTCTTGAGAGGCTCTCAAAAAAACAATACAATTAATACTTTGGATTGTCATTCTGAATTGGGTTGTTGTTTTTTGTTTGTTTGGTTGGTTTTGGTTTGGGTTTCTTTGACAATAATGATTAATATTTTAATCATTTATCATTTAATCACTTAAAATATTTTAATATTTTAATTGTCTTAAAACTGGGCATGGGGCGCCTGGCTGGCTTAGTCAGTAGAACATGAGACTTGTGATCTCAGGCTCATGAGGTCAAGCCCCACACTGGGTGTAGAGATTACTTAAATAAATAAATAAAACTTAAAAAAAAGTGAGGGCAAAAAGGTTATATGGTAGCTTCATGGAGAACTCTGAAACCAGGTCCTTGTTTCTTCAACCCACTGACCTTTATAATGTTATCAATTCTTTATAAATAATACCATCCATCCTCTATGTTTATCATTCCCAGCTAGCCAGCATCCACAAAACCCAAGGACCAGACCAGCTGGAGCCCTTCAGTGCTTCTCCACTAACACTGAATGCCTCATCTGTCTCCCAAACTTAGAACCCATATACCCAAAAGATTACTTTGACCTCAACCTGTCTAATCTTGTGCCCAGCAAAAATATCTTTCAAATAGTAAGGCAAATACTTTCCCCAGATAACCAAAAACTAAAAGAATTAAGCTCCAATACACATGCACTACAAAAAAAGTCACAAGAAAATTCTTCAGGCAGAAGAAAAATGATACTAAATGGAAGTTTGGATCTAGACCAAGCAATGAAGATCATCAGAAATGGTAAACATGTTATGTAAATATAAAATACTTTTTTCTCATTTTTAAGTGTCTTTAAAATATAACTGTTTAACACAAACATAACAAAAATGTATTCTGGGGTGTAAAATGTATACTGTAGAAGTAAACTGTATTACAAGGGCAGCTCAAATATGAGACAGAAGAAGGATGTATGTTGTCAAGATCATACACTATGAGGGAAACATTACAATGTTATTTGAAAGTAGAGCATAATGTTAAAGATGTATATTATAAACCCTAGAGCAACCACTTTTTAATAAAAAGATAAATAAAATGGTATCATAAAGAATACTCAATCCAAAGGGAGGCAGATAAATAGGAAAAAAGAAACAAAAATCAAATGTGGAAAAAATAGAAAGTAAAATAGCAGGATGGCAGATTTAAATCCAAACATTTTGAGAATGATATGATGTTAAGTGTATCACTCTTAACAACTACAATTAAGGGGCGCCTCGGTGGCTCAGTCGGTTAACTGGCTGCCTTCGGCTCAGGTCATGATCCTGGAGTCCCGGGATCGAGTCCCACATCGGGCTCCCTGCTCAGCAGGGAGTCTGCTTCTCCCTCTGACCCTCCCCCCTCTCATGTTCTCTCTATCTCATTCTCTCTCTCAAATAAATAAATAAATAAATCTTAAAAGAAAAAAAAAAACAGGTCATAGCTAGGTGAGCCCTTCACTTGTGGAATCTGATGCTATCTCTAGATAGATGATGTCAGAATTGAGTTGAATTATAGGATATCCAGCTGATGTCCAGAAACTGTGTGCATATGTGAGGAACTCCCACCACCACACTATAATTAGGTCTACAAAAAACACACAGGAACAGAGTTTCAAAATAAATGAAATTAAACACTTAAAGAACATAAGGGCAAACAGTCAATCATTTGGGGGATTTTAGTATTTCCCTCACAGTAACTGATAGAAAACCAGTAGAACAACAACAAAAAATTAACAACACACTATCAACCAACATGTCCTAAACCAGCAGAATATTCTTTTCCAATGCACATGGAACAATCACAAAGACATTATTCTGAGCCTAAAAAAGTCTCAATAAACTTGGAAGGTCTAAAATCATGCAGAATATATTCTCCCATTAGGATGAAGGTATTTGGGAATATTCAAATTTGGAACAAAACACAATTCTAAATAATAACCCATGAGTCACAAAGAAAATGACAAGAGAAATCAGAAAATATTTTGAATAGAATGAAAACAGAACCTATCAGAATTTGTGGGATACAGGTTAAGCAATGTTTTGAGGAAAATGCTGTTACAAGAGAAGGTCCAAAACACAATGATCTGTTCCCAAAGTAAAAAGCTAGAAAAAGAATAAGTTAACCTAAACAAAGAGAAAACTAGAAAGAAAAAAATGAGAAATTAATAAAATAGAAGTAGACAAACAGAAGAAAAATCAATAAAGACAAAAACCCATTTTTTGGAAAAGATCAATAAGTAAACCCCCAAGGCAAATCAACACAAATCCTGTAGACATTACAAGAAAAATAAAGGAATTTTCTAAACAACATTATGAAAACAAATTTTATAATTCAGATGAACGGACAAGTTTCTTGAAAGACAGTATATGACAAAACTGACTCAAGATAAAAGAGAAAAGCTGAACAGCTCTACAACTATTAAAATACACTGAATTTGAGTTAAAAACTTTCCTAGAAAGAAAACTACAGACCTGGATGGCTTCACTGGTCAATTTAACAATGTATTCGAAGAAAAAACATGCCAACCCTACACAAATTCTTTCAGAAAGCAGAAGGGGAAAGGAATATTTAACTCATTTAATGAGGCCAATATTACCCTCATACCAAAATGAGACAGTAACATTACAAAAAAAGAAAACTATACTCCCATGCTTCTTCATGACAACAGATGCAAAAATCCTTAACAATATTTGAGCAAATCCAGAAAAAAAATTTAAAAGTAAAATTCCATGACCAAATGAGGAATATCCCAGCAATCTAAGGTTGGTTTAATATTCCAAATCAATGTGATTCACTACACTGACTAAAAAAGAAAAAACACCATATGATCATCTCAACAAATACAGTAAGACAAATTTCAACACCTATTCATGAAAAAATAAGAACCACAATCCAGCAAGCAAAGGATCTTCCTCAATCTATAAAGGCTATCTACAAAAAGCCTACAGTTAACATCATACTTAATATGGGGAAGACTAAATGCTTTCTCCCTCAGATCAGGAACAAGATATCTGCACTAGTGCAATCAGGCAAGAGAGAAGAAATAAAAGGCATACAGATTGGAAATAGGAAGTTAAACTGCCTTTACTTGCAGATAACATGATAACATGTATGTATGTATGTATGTACATAAATACTAAACAAACTGCAAAAGACTATCAGAACCCAAAAATCAAATGCATTTCTATATAGACTTAAGTAGCCAAACAAAGGAACAATGTTGACGGAGTTACACTGACTTAAATAATTATTATAAAGCTAGAGTTGTTAATAGAGTGATATTGGTTTAAGACTAGACATAAAGATCAACGCAACAGAATAAAATGTAAACACACATACACAAAAAGTTAAGTGTTTTTGACAAAGGTGTCCAGGTAATTCAATGGGGGAAAAAAAAACCTTTGCAACAAATGATGCTAAAACAAATGAATATCAGTATTTAAAAAGGGAAAAAACAAAACACTTGAGTAGATATTGTATAACAAAAGATACAGACACAGCAAATAAGCAAGATGAAAAGATGTTTCACATCATTAGACATCAGCCAAATGCAAATTAAAACTACAATTAGATACCACAATACTTGCAACTAGTATATATATGCCTAGAATTTAAAAACTGACATACCAAATGTTGCTGAAAATGGAGAACAAATGGTTATGTGCAAGGCAGAATTCTAAGATGGCCCTCTCTGAAATTCCCAGCCCTAGGTATACAAACATCTTTTCCCAGTTACTCAAATACTAATCTAGGTACTGGCTCAAAGGGATTTTGTACATGTAATTAAGGTTCCACATCAGTTGACCTTAAGATAACATTATTAGGGTGGGTCTGTTCTAATCATAAGAGCCTTTTAAGAGCAAAGAGGGGAAGTCAGAGATTCGAATTCAAGACTAGGGATTGCACTACATGCCACTGAGGGCAGGCAGCTTCTTCTAAGGGCTGAGTGTAGCCTCCAGCTGACAGTGAACAAGTAAACAGAGATCTCAATCCTACAACAGCAAGAAACTGAATCCTGCCAACCTAAATGAGCCCGGAAACAGATTCTTTCCCAAAACCTCCAGACAAGAGAGCTCACTCTGGCCAACACCTGGATTTCAGCCTTTTGAGTCCCTGAAGAGACACCCCATTTGAACTTTGACTTACAGAACTATGAAATAATAACTAGGTGCTGTTTTAAGCCACTAAGTTAATGGTAATTTGCAACAGCAATTAAGACCCAGACATATAGTATATGTGGGTAAAAGTAAAAATGCTGACGTATGTTGAAGATATGGAACAAATGAAATTTTTATACACTGCTGGTGGGAACCCCAAATGACACAGCCATTTTGGGAGAGTTTGATGGATTCTTACTATTAAGTTTAATGTAACATTCAGAAATGAAAACATGTCCATGCAAAGATTGTACACATATGGCCACAGAAGCTTTGTTAACAGCCCAAATAAACAATCTAAATGTGCATCAGCTGTCAAATGGATAAACTGTGGTATATCCAGACAATGGAGTACTAACTCAGGAAAAGGAAAAGACAACTCATACACACAACAACATAAATGAATCTCAAAAGCAGTAAGTGAAAGAAGCCAGGTACAAAAGGTTACATGCTGCATGATTCCATTTTTAAGTACTAGAAAAGGCAAACTATAGTTACCAAAAGATCAGGGGTTAAGAGGGTCAGTGAAAAAGGGTATCAGGTAACATTTTAGGGTGACAGAAATGTCCTACACATCTTGATTGTGGTGGTGCTTACAAAACTATACATTTGTCAAGACACATTAACTATACACTTAAAATTGGTTAATTTTACTATATGTAAGTTATACCTCAATAAAGCTGGGTTTTTGTTTTTTTCATTTATTTGAGAGAAAGAGCGTGTCATGTGTGCGTGCACAATCGGGTGGAGGGGGGAGAGAGAGAGAGAGAGAGAGAATCTCAAGCAAATACCCCACTGAGTGTGGAGCCCCATGCAGGGCTTGATCTCATGGCCCATGAGATCACGACCTGAGCCGAAACCAAGAATTAGACACTCAACTGAGCCACCCAGGTGCCCCTAAAGCTTATTTTTTAAAACTCTGTAGGAGTCTCAAGTATAATGGAATTGCTTCTAACTCATAGATTTAAATCCTTACTTTTTAAAAATTTCTCATCACTTTCTTTAAAATAATAGGTTTCCTGTCATACTATTATTCACAATGAAAGTATATCAAATTTTGTTTATAACCTACATACTCATTTCAAGGTAGCAAATTATGTAATTTTTAAATTTTACAGTATCATGAGAAACCAGAAACTTACAGTAATCTTGATTCTTATAATTCTTTCATCCTTTACTTAGTCCCCTCCTCAGAGCTTAAATTCCATGAAGGCAGTTGTTTTATTATCTTTCGATATCCCTTCCCAGATTTAACACTGTCCTAAATTTATGCAAGGAAGTATTTTATAGGTGCATGTAAAAATCCAGATAGCCTTAAGGAAATTGGTTTAAGTGGCGTGTTAAGCATCAACGTATTACATAACATGGTTAGATTAAGGACATACTAAGAGATTCAATAAATTCTTAAAAGTTCAGTTATTAACTTTAGATTTCTGCTTTCCTTAATGCTCACTTTTCATAATGAGTATCTATTAAGATCTGGATCTCCATACACTTTTCATAAGCAAGCAGTACTATAATACGTAAGTAATATTTATATAGTTCCCAAGAAAAGCCTATAACCAAATAAGACAATGCTGTCACCTCTTAAAGTCTCCTAAAGATAAATGTCTACATATTCTGACAGCAGGCCCTTTGAAAAGTCTAACCTTTACAGTATGCATCTATAAAATTTATTTTTATTCTCTCACATCTAGACATTTCAAGATCAAAGTAACTCTAAACAAAATGAGATAAGAGATCCAAAAATACTTTCTTCATTTCTTTGCCAGAAAATTTCTTTAGAAATTAAATTCCTATTCCTCCTGATCTAATGTGTATCAAAATTGATAATCACAAGATGGTAAATTTTAAAAATACTAAATAATATGGACTTGAAGAAAAAGTTAGAATCTAAATGTCTTCATCTGCTGAAAGACAAAAGTTGGCCAACTTCCCACAGTTAATGTAATTTTTATAAGGAAATCAATTTCTAGGGTAAAATCACTGACCTTTTTTTTTTTTAAGATTTTATTTATTTATTTGACAGAGAGAGACACAGCAAGAGAGGGAACACAAGCAGGGGGAGTGGGAGAGGGAGAAGCAGGCTTCCCGCGGAGCAGGGAGCCCGATGCGGGGCTCGATCTCAGGACCCCGGGACCATGACCTGCGCTGAAGGCAGACGCTTAACGACTGAGCCACCCAGGCGCCCCATCACTGACCATCTTAATGCCTGTTCCAGGACACATATTCCTTACTCTCAGAAGTATAAAACAAGATGTGAACTGTGGATGGGTAAATTTGGGTGAAAGGAAGTAAAAAGATCAAAAGGACAGAACCAAGAAACAAAAATCGCTAATATCAGTAGACTATAGTCTCTGTATCAAGCTGAGTTCACAAATACCCCTCACCCTAGACACTGACTTCTCCATACAGGAAATAAGAAAGTTTGACTAGATGATTTCAAGGGGTCCTTCCAGCTGTATCGTTTTTTGTTTTTTGACTGCTAATGAAGATGCTAGACATATTTAAATATAGGAGAAGAGGAGGGAGGGAGAAAGGGAGCGAGAACACAGACATGGAACGTCAAGAAACTCCTTAAAGCATCCTGTTGGTCCAGGAGACAAGGGTTTCCCAAATAGGGTATGCTTAACTTTGTATTATGTTTTTTTGTAGGCCAGTACAACAATCAGCATAAGAAAAGAAGAGGCAGGAGCACCTGGGTGGCTCAGTTGGTTAAGCATCTGCCTTGGGCTCAGGTCATGATCCCAGGTGGGCTCCCTGCTCAGAGGGGAGTCTGCTTCTCCCTCTCCCTCTGCACCACCTCCCCCAAGCTCCCCCCCCATGCTCTTCTCTCGCGTCACATGTGCGCACACTCTCAAATAAATAAACAAAACCTTAAAAAAAAGGGGGGCAATAAGTCTCAGAAACAGAAGTTCTTAGCAATACAAATCAAACATGACCTTGGTTATGGCAACAAATCTGGCACCAGGGATCTTGTGTATACTCTATAAAAATTAGTTATGATGCTATCATATGGCAGAAATGTTCGCTAACACGGTATACCATTGTTAAACAGTGACTAGTCTTCCAACAGAAGTCAAGAACATCTATACTTGTCAAATTATTTTAGGAGGAAAACAAAACCCTAAAATTTTCTAGTCTGATCAATGCTGCCAAAATTATACTCTGTAACTACACCTAGCAAATGTTTGAGGGTACAAAATGTTAACTATTTTAAAGACCCTACTGCATAAAAATATAAAGATCCTACCACATGATGGGGCCTGAAATAGTGATACCTGTTATTCAATCTCACAGTTTAAAATGTATCCATTAAATAATATCTAACGTAACCAATCCTATTTTTCTTTTCTACCCAAAATTAACCATGATTTTTGTATGTTTATCTTGTATCCCACAATCTTGTTGAACTCATTTATTAGTTCTAGTTTTCTGTTGTAGATTTCCCAGAATTTTCTACGTAGACAAACATGTCATCTACAAATGGGGAGGTTTTTTTTCTTTCCAATCTGTATGGCTTTATTTTTTTTCTTGCCTATTCCAGTGGGTAGAACTTTCATCACTATGTTGAAAGAGTGGTGAGAGCAGGTATTTACTTTGTTAATGATCTTATAGGAAAAGCATTCAGTCTCTGCCATTAAGTATAATGTTACCTATAGGTTTGCATAGCTATTCCTTATCCAACTGAGTTAGTTCCCCCCTCTATATCTATTTTTATTTTTTTAAAGAAACTATGAATGGGTCCTGAATTTTATTAAATGCGTTTTTCCATCAAATTATGTGATCATGTGATTGTTCTTTAGCTGTTAATACAGTGGATTATTTATATTGAGTTTCAAATAGTGAACCAGCTGTGCATCCCTGCAGTGAGACATACTTGGTAATGGCATTCAATTTTTTTTCCCATACTGCTTAGTTTTATTTCTTGACCATTTTCTTAAAATTTTTGCATTACACTGATATGGGAAAATTGATAGTTTTTGAAATGTTTTCTTTGGAGGGGTATCAAGGTAATGCGGACTATTCAAATTATCTATTTCATATTGGGTGAAGGGTGGTAGTATGTATTTTTCAAGGAACGGGTCCATTATATCAAAGATGTCAAAATTATGTATGAGCTGTTCATCTTATCTCCATATTTTTTCCATGTCTGAAGGGCCTATGGTGATACCCTACACATCATTCCTGATACTGATAATTTGTTTCTTCTTCTAATCCTCCCAGTCTTGCTAGGGGTTGTCAATTTATTGATCTTTCTGAAGAACCAGCTCTTTATTTCATTGATTTTTCTGGCTTTTGTCTTCAATTCCACTGATTTCTGTTTTTATCTTTATTTCCTTGTTCTTTGCTTTAGGTAGATTTTGTTTTGTTTTGTTTTGTTTAAGATTTACTTGGGAGAGAGTGAGAAAAATTGAGAGCACAAGCCAGTGAGGAAAGGCAGAGAGAGAGGGAGAAGCAGACTCCCCGCTGAGCAGGGAGCCCAATGTGGGGCTTGATCCCAGGAACCTGGGATCATGACCTGAGCTGAAGGCAGACGCTTAACCAACTGAGCCACCCAGGCGTCGCTTGATTTTGCTTTTTTTTTTCTTCTTCAGATTCTTGAGATGGGAGCTCAAGATTACTGACTCTTTCTTTCTTTTCTAAAATGCGCATTTAGCGCTGTAAGTTTCCTTCTCAGCACTGCTTTACCTACATCCCACAAATTTCAATGGGTTGTATTTTTTTTTTAAGATTTATTTATTTAAGAGAGAGAGAGAGAGACAGAGAAAGAGAGCATGAGCAGGGGCAGAGGCAGAGAGAGAAGCAGGCTCCTTGTGGGACTCAATCCCAAGACCCCAGAATCGTGACCTGAGCTGAAGGCACATGCTTAACTGACTGAGCCACCCAGGGGTCCTCAAAGGGTTGTATTCTTAGGGGTTTTTTTTCACTATAGTCATTCTCCAGTGCATGGAAACATAGGAAATACTTATTAATATTTTTGAATTATCACTGAAATATGCTTTTATAATTTATAAAGTAAATCCCTTTTTGTAATTTCTTTGAAAAAATGTATGAAGGTCCAAACAACTGTTATATGAACTTTAAACACAGTCCATTTGCCAATTAATCTTTGGGCACCTGGGTGGCTCAGTCGTTGGGCGTCTGCCTTCGGCTCAGGTCATGATCCCAGGCCCCCACATCAGGCTCCCTGCTGGGCGGGAGGCCTGCTTCTCCCTCTCCCACTCCCCCTGCCTGTGTTCCCTCTCTCCTGTCTCTCTGTCAAATAAATAAATAAAATCTTTAAAAAAAAAAATCTTCCTCTTTATGCCAACCCGAAGTTTTTCCAGGACTGAAACTGAGTATACGCCCAAAAAGTTGAGAATGATATCTTAAGTGTTCGATACACTGTAAGCAATTAATGAAAAGGATTTAAGAATAAGATTTCATTCCCAAAGGTGTAAAACACCTCTCAAGTAGCAACAGATATGTGACAAAATTTTGCTTTACTAAAGCAGAGATCTTGGAGTGCCTGGGTGGCTCAGTTGTTAAGCATCTGCCTTCGGCTCAGGTCATGATCCCAGAGTCCTGGGATCGAGCCCCACATCAGGCTCCCTGCTCCGCTGGAAGCCTATTTCTCCCTCTACCAGCCCCTGCTTGTGTTCCCTCTCTCGCTATGTCTCTCTCTGTCAAATAAATAAAATCTTTAAAAAATTTAAAAAATTTTAAAAAAATAAAGCAGAGATCTTTCTCAAAGTCTAGGTTTACAAAAACAAACAAAAACCTGCTGGCTCTTTTCATCTGGTTTTACTTCTAACAATGACATTATTTTCATCAAATTAAAGACAATTCTTTACATAACTGCCTAATATCCTTCAGACACTTCAGATGCACTAACTTAAATTTCAATTAACTACCTTAGTTCAAACTAAACATGCAATACAATAAATGTTACTTTGTCTAGTTCTCATGGATGACTTTTTTAAAGGTAAAAGCTGAGAAAGAAATCTTTAATAGTTTTGTAAATACCGACAAGCATGGAAAAAAGGAAAGTTTACTGAATACAAAAAAAAAAAATGAAATCACATTTATGTTCTGGGCACTCTTTTAGAGACTTTACATACATTATCTCATTTATCTTCCAAACAATTTTCTGGTCAAATGGGGGTGTCAAGGGCAAACAACTTGCACAAGGTCACACAGCTGGTAGTGGCAGAGACGAAATTTGAACTCACGCTAATATAATTCCCGTAATATTCTCACCAATATATGACAAGGCTATATCCTTTCTGTATTATATAAGAAAAGCAGGAAATTACCAAAACCATTTTCCTCTCATCTTAAGTTTAAGTGACTTGTCACTTCCAACTTACACTGGCACAGTGTTCATATATCTAACATTGTAGTCTCAGTCACAAAAACATAACAGGGTGTGAGATAGGTGGGGACAACTGAGAAGAGGAGTAAAGGGATGGAAAATATAAAACACTATTACATGGAAACTGTCCAGAAACCTGGAAGGAGCAATATTAATTTGGTACTGTATTTTATCCCCAAACAAAATAGAAAACTCTGTAAGCATAGCATTCTCAGTAATTATAATTAAGAAAATAATCTCAGAACAGAGGAAATAAAATCCTAGTAGTGGCACAGTTCTGGATGACACTAAGAGACCACCCTGACTATGGCCAAAGTAAGTAGATGAAATATACAGTACAGGTTAGTCAAATGAAAGGTCAAGAAACACTAAAGCAAAGATGTACATAAACACCTGAAGTGAAGGGGGATCCTGAGGGAAAATGTGTCAGAGGTACTATATTTTGAATGAAAAACTGGAGTATCCTGAAAGATGTTAGTTGATAACAATTCAAAGATATAAAAGGAAGACAGAGGAAAATGACTGCATGAGAATTAAGAATGATAATCTGGGTGCCTGGGTGGCTCAGTCGGTTAAGCGTCTGCCTTTGGCTCAGGTCCTGATCCCAGGGTCCTGGGAATGAGTCCTGCATCCGGCTCCCTGCTCAGTGGGGAGTCTGCTTCTCCCTCTCCTCCCTGCTCGTACTCTCTCGCTCTCCCTCTCTCAAATACATAAAAATCTTAAAAAAAAAAAAAAAAGAATGGTAATCTATCAGGGGTCAGCAAACTATGGCCCCAGGTCATATCAGGCCTACCATCTCCTGGGGTTCAGTTTTGTTTTTTTAGTGACATCTTTAATTGAGACATCACTGACCTATATTAGTTTCAGGTATACAAGATCCAAATTTGTATATATTGTGAAGTGGTCACCACAGTAAGTCTAATTAACATTAGTAACCATAAAACAATCACAAAATTTTTTGTGTGTGATGACAACTTTTAACATCTACTCTTAACTACTTTCAAATATGCAATACAGTATTTTTAACTACAGTCACCGTGCTGTATTATCTCATGACTTACTTTATAACTGAAGTTTGTACCTTTTGACCACCTTCATCCATTTCACCTACCCACTATTTCCTGCCTCTGGCAACTACCAATCTGTTCTCTGTTATCTATGAATTCAGTTTTTGGTTTTGTTTTTAAGATTCCAGAAGTGAGAACATACAGTATTTGTCTTTCTCTTATTTCACTTAGCATAATGCTCTCAAGATCTCACCCTGTTGTTGCAGATGGCAAGATTTCCTTCTTTTTTACGACTGAATAATACTCCATTGTATATATACACACACCCTACTTTCTTCATTCATTCACTCATCCATCCATAGATGGACACTTAGGTTGCTTTCATGTCTTGGCTATTGTAAATAAGGCTACAATGAACATGAGAGTGCATACACCTTTTAGTGTTTTAATTTCCTTCAGATAAATACCCAGAAGTGGAAATTGCTGGATCATATAGTTCTATTTCTGATTTCTTGAAAAACCTTCATGCTATTTTCTACAATGGCTGCACCAATTTATAGTCCCACCAACAATGTACAATAGAATTCCCTTTTCTCCACATCCTTGCCAACACTTATCTGACTTTTTGATAACAGCCATTCTAACAGGTGTGAGGTGATATCTATGGTCTTAATTTGCATTTCCCTGATGATTAGTGATGCTGAGGATCTTTTCATGTACCTGTTGTTTTCTCTGGAAAATGTTTATAAGGATCCTCTATTTTTTTTAAACCGGACTGTCATTTTGCTATTGAGCTGTAGGCTCTTTATATATTGTGGATAATAACCCCTTATCAGATATATGATCTATAAATATTTTTTCCCATTCAGTTAAGTTTCCTTTTCATTTTGTTGATGGTTTCCTTAGCTTTGCAGACGCTTCTTAATTTGATGTAGTCCTACTTGTCTATTTTTGCTTTTGTTGTCTTTGCTTTTGGTGTTAAATCCAAAAAATCACCAAGACAGATGTCAAGGAGCTTACTGCCTAAATTTTCTGCTAATTTTATGTTTTTAGGTCTTATGTTCAAGTCTTTAATCCATTTTAAGTTGATTTTGTGTATGGTGTAAGACACTGGTCCAGTTTCCCAAACATCATTTATTCAAGAGACCATCCTCACCCCACTATATATTCTTTGTTCCTTTGTCATAAATTAATTGACCACATATATGTGTGGGTTTATTTCTGGTTTCTCTATTCTATTCCACTGATCTATGTGTTTGCTGTTATGCCAATACCATGCTGTTTTGATTACTATAGCTTTGTAAGGGTCTGGCTTTTTAAAATAATAGCTTTATATTGAAATATAATTCACATCCCATATAATTCATCCATCTGAAGTGGATGGTTTTTAGTACATTCAGAGTTGTGCAGCTATTACCACAAATTCCTCAGTCACTCCCCATTTCCCTGACTCACCCCACCACTCTACTTTCTGTTTCTATATATGTCTATTCTGGATATCACATATAAATGCAATCATACAGTATGTGTTCCTCTGTAACCAGCTTCTTTTACTTAAAATATTTTCAAGGTTCATCCATGTAGTATAGCAAGAATCAATACTTTTTTTATTGCCAAATGATATTTTGTTGTATGGATATATCACATTTTATTTAATCTGTGCACATTTGGGCTGTTCCCCCTTTTTTGGCTATTATAAATAATTCCATATAAACATTCATGTACAAGTTTTTCATTTCATTTCTTATGGGTATATACTTAGGAATGGTTATACAGGTTAGATTATATAACTTAGGTTATATAGTAACTCTATGTTTAATATGCTGAAGAGCTGTTTCCTAAAGCAGCTACATTTACAAACCCACCAACAATGTTATACGGATTCTGATTTCTCCATATCCTCACCAACACTTATGTGGTCTTTTTGGTTATAGCCACACTAGTAGATATGTAGTGGCTCTTTGTGGTTTTGATTTGCATTTCCCTAATGATACTGACCCTCTTTTCATGTGCTTATTGGATATTGTTTATCTTCTCTGGAGAAATGTCTGCTCAGATCTTTTGCTCATTTTTCATTGGCTTTTTTATTGCTGAATTGTAAGAATTCTTTACATACTGTGGAAAGAAGTCTCTAATCTATGATTTGTAAAAATTTTATCCCATTCTGTGGCTTGTCTTTTCATTTTCTTGGTATCCTTTGAAGCATAAAAGTTAATATGTATGATGTTTATCTTTTTCTTTTGATGTTTGTGCTTTTAGAAATAATTCATCACCTGCGTGTACATTAAAGTTTTTTTGCAACACAGCTATGCTCATTTGTGTATTATCTATAGCTGCTTCAAGCTACAATGGCAGAGTTCAGTAGTTGCAAAAGACTGTATGGCCCACAAAGCCTAAAATATTTACTGTCTGGCCTTTTACAGAAATAGTTTTCCAACTTCTTCCTTCACCTGAAGGGACTGCAAGGCAAATGATATCCTTTGGAAGGAAGCAGACTTTTGGTTATGGTAAACTAGGTATAGGAAATATTTTTGTAAAGAGGCTGACAACACAGGGCTATAGCTACATACTGGTGAGGGAAGAAATACAGTATAACATCAAAAACCAGATATAGGGGCACCTGGGTGGCTCAGTCGTTGAGCGTCTGCCTTCGGCTCAGGTCATGATCCTGGGGTCCTGGGATCGAGCCCCACCATCGGGCTCCCTGCTGGGTGGGAAGCCTGCTTCTCCCTCTCCCACTCCCCCTGCTTGTGTTCCCTCTCTTGCTGTGTCTCTCTGTGTGTCAAATAAATAAACAAAATCTTTAAAAAAAAAAAAAACAGGTATAATTTTCACTGCCTACAGTCCCATCAGTAATCACTGACTTCTGTTCAGAATACCAAATAAAATACTGAAGTGGTTTTTACTACATAAGGCCTAGCCTCTGGTGATAGAAGGTAAGCTAGGGAGTTTATAAGAACTGACTTGAAGGAAGGTGGTCAAAAGGTACAAACTTTCAGTAATAAGAGAAATTAAGTATTAGGGACGTAACATACAACACAATGACGAGACCTAGCACAGCTGTTTGATATGTAGGGAAATTACTGAGAGTTCTCATCACAGGAAAAAAAAATTTTTCTCCTCTTTTTACTGTATTTATGTGAGATGAGGGATGTTAAATGAACCTATCATGTCAATCATTTCACAATATACATGAATCAAACAATCATGCTGTATGCTTTAAATTTATACTGATGTATGTCAATTATTTCTCAATAAAAAGGGGAGTTTGTATGGGGGGAGGATGCACTTAACTGCCTGAGTAAGAAGTTTGGTCTTTTTCTGGTATGCAAGAAACATGGAAAAGACAATGGACCTTAAGAAAAAACCTGTAATGAGGCCTGCAATCTAATAAAAAGAGACACATGAGGAAGTGCTCTCTGCTTTTCTTCAGGCAGGTGTTAAGTGTCTGAAATTGAGGTGGCCCTCTTTGGACAAGTGGAGCTTTAATGTGAAGTGCATATATGTCCCTGATGAAACTGGATGAACTCTGAACCACTCTGTAACTCTGATTCTAGGCTTCTCATTTTTTGAGATAATACATTCCTTATTATTCAGGCCACATTTATTTGGGTGGGTAGTCTGTTACTTAGAGCCCAACACTCAGATACACTTTCTACTTTGTTAATGAGTATATTACTGGACAGAGAGCCACACAGAAATCAGAATGAAATGATTATGAAACCCAGATCTGCCAAAAAGTACGACATACTAGTTTTTAGTACATTGATTTTTAAAAAATTTAAACAGAGGGGTGCCTGGGTGGCTCAGTCGGTTAAGCATCCAACTCTTGGTTACAGCTCAGGTCATGATCTCAGGGTCATGAAATCCAGCCCGCGCCGGGTTCTGCACTGGGCGTGGAGCCTGCTTACAATTCTCTTACCCCCTCTCCCCCCTCCACCACTCCCCTGCACTCTGTCTAAAAAAAAAATAAAATAAAAATAAAAATTTAAACAGCATTTTGCATTTTATCAAGCATCTTAGATAACTACCTTACTCAGTACCCACAAGAACTCTGAATCAGTCAGTCTGGTGGCCATTTTACGAGTATATATTTATTTGTGTGTGTCTGGGTGTCTGTGTGTGTGTGTGTATAAATTCAGCAAACTCCATTACAGGTCTTCCAATTCTCTAACCCATGCATGTTCCACCACATTGTATTATATCTCACAGCATCAAACAAAATTCACTGAAAGCAACGCAACAACAAAATGATTTTCTCAGCACTTAACTGTTTGACATTATCTATAAATAATGTGACCCAAGTGAATAATAAAAATGTCCAAATAGCTGCTACAAGTCAAGTTCAAGCAGAGTAATCAGAAGAAATCTATAGCACCTTATAATGGTTCTACTAAAACATATATTAGCGTGTATGTAAGTACATGTATACATATATATTTTATTGTATTTTAATTTTATACATATATACATACGCATACACATACACTGTAATTTTTTCTTCCACATGCCTGACTCAGTCCATGCTGTGAAGTCTCTGGGAGTCTTTTTTTCATCTTTATACCTAACACTAAGTTTGATATGTGTAGTAGGCAAACATAAATGTTTGCTAAATTAAGAAATCAAAGATTTAGAATAACAGTCTCATTTTATCAGCTGTTCTAGAATACATCTAGTACAAAAATGTTATGATAAATCAGCTTACGTAAATAAAAATGTTATTTACAAATTTTGAGTTTCCTTTATTTATGAAAAAGTTTACTTACCACTTAACAAATGAAATAACATTCTCACATGCAACTGACAATTTACTCAGATATGTAAAAAAAATCTTGAAGCATTAAGGAAATCCTGTAACTTTTAGAATCAATAGTTTCCTTTCTAGAAGATTTCCCATTGTGCTAATGCACTTAAACTTTCTAATTGTTTATTCATAGGACTTTCAGAGACCTTCACAGCCCTAGACAATAAATATAACTAACCCAGCTGTACCTTTGCTGACTTCCCAAGCCAGCAGGAAAAGTGTCTACTTATACCTGTCCATCATTTACCTTTATAGTCCATTAGAATGGAATGGGAACTGGCTTTCCAAACATGAATAAAAATGCATCCCCTGCTTCAGAGGAGCCCACAGGTTAGGGGAGGCAATTAAACACATTTCCAAATAGCCATTAATTGCTGGAGGGAATTGGGAAAGTTTTCACAGAATGCCACTGGAATAGGGTCTTGATGTTTGCCAGACAAAGGAGAAGCACAGTGCAGATGGAAGAAAAAGTAAAAACAAAAGCACCAATAAGAAAAAAAAAAAAAAGATGAGGCACTTGAGAACCATGTCTCACTTGGTTATAGCATAAAGATAGCTAGAAATAAGGATCAGAACATGAGTGTCATGCAAAGAAATTTACATTTTTTAAAGGTTTTATTTTTTTTTAAGATTTTATTTATTTAGGGCGCCTGGGTGGCTCAGTTGGTTAAGCGACTGCCTTCGGCTCAGGTCATGATCCTGGAGTCCCAGGATCGAGTCCCGCATCGGGCTCCCTGCTCAGCAGGGAGTCTGCTTCTCCCTCTGACCCTATCCCCTCTCGTGTGCTCTCTCTCTCTCTCTCTCTCATTCTCTCTCTCAAATAAATAAATAAGATCTTTTAAAAAAAAAAGATTTTATTTATTTGACAGAGAGCACAAGCGGGGGGAGCAGCAGGGAGAGGGAGAAGCAGGTTCTCCACTGAGCAGGGAGCCTGATGTGGGGCTCGATCCCAGGACCCCGAGATCATGACCTGAGCCGAAGGCAGATGCTTAACTGACTGACCACCCAGATGTCCCAGGAATTTAAATTTTTAATATAAGATGTAGCACTGACTTTCAAATGAGACAGTGGCATGGATTTCCTTTTCAGAAGAAAAACTGGCAATATGAAAGAAGGAATGAAGAAGGAAGAAACTGGAGGCAAAAAGAACAAAGCATTAGGTACGCTATGGAAATGGTCCACATGAGATCTAAATGAAACTCTAACAATGCCAGTGGCAATAGGGATAAAGAAGTTCATAAAGAGGCACTGGGGGATCTAAAAGGGAAAACCGTTTGCTATAACATGATACTTATGTTCCTGAAAAAACTTCATGCTCTTAAAACTACACGTTAAAAATAACATGGCTTGGGGTGCCTGGCTGGCTCAGTGGGTTGAGCATGCGACTCTTGATCTTGGAGTCGTGAGTTCAAGCCCCACCCTGGGCATAAAGCTTAGTTAAAAAATAAATAAACAAACACAAACAAACATGACTTAAGGAAAACAGAGTTGGAAGCAGACACTCAAAGCCTATGCAATCAAAGTACTAACAAAACCAACAAAAATCCTATTAAGTATAAAGATGTGCTAACCAGTAAGTATGAGACTTTTAAAATGCACAGATCAAAGTAACAGAAAAAAGGGATATTTGAAACTAAGTTAGAGAAACAAAAGAAAAATGGACAAACATCTGAGGGAATTATGCAATAAATTCTTCCAACATAAGTAAATGGCCATACTGAGTCAAGAGGAAGAATGTGAGCTCTATGGATAGTATACAATACTGTTATTCTTCAATAGTTTGCCACCTTTCGCTGCTAGTTTTTTGGATTCAGCTGCCACTACTTAACAGCATGAAGCATTAATATGCTGGGAATATTATAAATACATTTTCCTCTTTATCAAAAATACATGAACCAAAATGGAATTCCTCAAAAACCCCCTCTCATAAGTGATTGAGCCTCCTACCCCCACACCAGGTCAGGCCAGTATTCTTATGTTATGCTCTTTCAGTATTATACTCTTTCAGTACAGGATGCAACTGATGACTGCTTAAGACTTGTAGTAAAGGAGAGGGCGCCTGAGTGGCTCAGTTGGTTAAGCGACTGCCTTCGGCTCAGGTCATGATCCTGGAGTTCCAGGATCGAGTCCTGCATCAGGCTCCCTGCTCAGCAGGGAGTCTGCTTCTCCCTCTGACCCTCCCTCCTCTCATGTGCTCTCTCTCTCTCATTCTCTCTCTCAAATGGATAAATAAAATCTTAAAAAAAAAAAAAAAAAGACTTGTAGTAAAGGAGAGAAAAAAAGCATACCAGGTTTCCAGATAGGAGTGAATGAATAGATACTGTTTCTAGGAAGAAAAATTAGAGAATAAATGGAAGCATGAATAGGAAGACAATAATGAATGTGGTTTTAGTTATGATGAGTTGAGGTGATTGGCAGACACCCTCATTTAGATAAATACCCTGTAAGCAGTCAGATTCATGGACTGGAGCAGAAAAGAATGAAGGTAGGAATCATCAGTACACAGGAGATGATGAAACTTTGAGAATAAACAAAGAATTTATGCATTCACTCAATTCACTCATTCAACAAATGTTCCTGTAATATGGAGGGGTCTATGCTGGCAGCTGGCGTAACATAGGAAGACGGTCTGACCTGGCATGGTGGTGGGAGGCTCAGTTCCTTCCTTGAGGGACTTTTGAACCATTCCAAACATAGCCTATGCAAAAGGCTCTGATGGTAGAATAAACAGATGGCAGAATAAATCTAGCATACAATACTGAATAAAACATTCACAAGACCAAGTTGCTAGAGTATAGAGAAAAAGCAGGAACATGGTAAAAGAAGCTGAAGTAAACAACAAGTAGAACCTATTGAGTCCACGCACTATGTTAAGGTGATGTTAATCCTATAATATATAGGATTTTAATTGGGAAAGTGATACAATCAATATTTAAGAGGGCCTTGGACCAAACCCAGAAGAGAAGCTAGCAACAAAGATTAAAAATGGTCAGAGATACAGAACAGCAACTAGCAGAAAATGCCACAGAAGCCAAAAAAGGAAAGAACTCCAAGAGTTTCCAACAAATTCCAACATTACAAAGAAGTCCAGTAAGAAGAATGAAGAACCGAATACATTTAATGAGTACCAACTGGATTTCCAGGCACTCTATTGTCACCACAACCTGAGGTGCTCTTATTCCCATTTTACACTACTAAATAAGGTCAAGAGTTTATGGTATTTGTTCAAGGTCACACAGCTAATGAATGGCAGAACGAGAATCTAAATTCAAATCTTTCCAACTCCAAAGCTCGTGCTGGTATTAGAAGATTACTGCCAACACAATAACTTTCAGTGAACTGCAGATACATAATCATTCTAGACCAGTGCTATCTAATAAAAATTTCTGCTCTGTACTAACAGAAATGTTCTATATCTGCACGAATGCAGGAACCACTAGACACAAGGAGCCACTAAGGGCTTGTGATGTAGCTATTGTGACTAAGGAACTAAATTTACAATTTTATTTAATTTTAATTCATTTTAATTAAAATTTAAACAATTACATGTGGCTACTAAATTGCACATCACAGATCTAGACTGTACTAGATTGAAAACAAGAAAACGAGCAAATAAAAGAGTCAAGAAGTATGATGATAGACAGAGTTGACAGCCACACAAGAAGGCAGAGTTTAAGTAATCTGATTGTTCATAAATTCATTATTTACCTGAAAAAGATTACTATGAGTTAGTTTATAATTCATAAAATTCTCTTTGTTAGGAAAACAGTTGCAACATAAGTAGATATAAAATCATGACTTCCCTTATAACAGTACTTGTTTTTCCTGACATTCCAATTTTTATTAAAGATTGCCTTACAAGTAAATAATACTACAGGATGCCAGCTTACTGCATGCCGATAACAGGAGATTCCTTGTGGCATCACACTCAGGCAGATATGATAAAAAAAAAAAATTCAGCCCTAAAATTAGATTAAGGATTAATAAAACTGCTAACAGCTCCATTAAGACCAATGGTAAAGGGCGCCTGGGTAGCTCAGTTGGCTAGGCGACTGCTTTCAGCTCAGGTCATGATACTGGAGTCCTGGGATCGAGTCCCGCATCAGGCTCCCTGCTCAGCAGGGAGTCTGCTTCTCCCTCTGACCCTCTTCCCTCTCATGCTCTATCTCATTCTCTCTAATAAATAAAATCTTTAAAAAAAAAAAAGGACAAATGGTAAATATCTGATCTTTTCTGTAGGTTGCTATGCTTCACTGTTTTGTACTTAGGTTTTAAAATGCTTATCTAGGGCGCCTGGGTGGCTCAGTCTTGTTAAGCATCTGCCTTCAGCTCAGGTCATGATCCCAGGGTCCTGGGATCGAGCCCCGCATCAGGCTCCCTGCTCAGCAGGAAGCCTGCTTCTCTCTCCCCCACTCTCCCTGCTTGTGTTTTTGCTCTCGCTATCTCTCTCTGTCAAATAAATAAAATCTTAAAAAAAAAGGAATAATTTTAAAAAATGCTTATCTAATTCTCACACACAAATAAAAATACTCTGTATTATTTACAAAGGACAAAAGAGAACTGGTTAGAGTACACATAAGTTTAATAAGGCTACCAAAACAAGTCAAAGTGTCATCTCACAGAAATGTTTTTGGGATAGCAACAGATTATCGCATGGCCCTCCTTGTGATACTCCTAATAAAGGGCTTTAACTGACAAAACAAAACTCTAAGGAAGGAACCTATAAGAACCTATGGATTGTTGATTTTCAGTGCTAAATTTTAAGATTTCCTATAGAAATCTTCAAATGTCTAAAAAACTTTTATAGTACAAGGTTATAAAAACCAGAGACAAACCCAGACACATATATTAGTCATAGCTCATTTCAAAATTTTATTCCTGTGCCAGATCTATGCATTAGCTGTCAACTCATACCACAAAAAGGGTATGGGAGTTCAAGGAGAAAATTCAGAAAAGGAGAGTAGATGTGAGCTGTTGAACAAAAGGTTTATTTGGAAGTATAAAAGTGAGGAAATAATTTTAACTGGCAAGCTTGAGATAGAATAGGGGCTTTATAGACTACACTCTGGAGATCATTTTCTCTTTTTAAGAAATTGTTTAGTTAACGCTAAGGTAATAAATGGAAAAAATAAGTACAAAAAATTTTGTAATAAAATATTTTCTTGGGGACCCGGCTGGCTTAGTCGGTAGAGCATGCGGCTTTTGATCTCAGAGTTATGAACTCAAGCCCCACATTCGGTGCAGAAATTACTTAAAAAAAATTTTTTTTCCTCTTAAGAGTAATTTCGTAAAATACTGTCACAGTTAGAATTTTGTTAAAATACCAACCTCGATCATTACAAAATCACTGCCTGATCAAAAAATTATGCTGAATTGTTGAGTCATGCTTACAATGAAATACACTTAAAAACATTGGAATAAAACTAACTAATGAGTCAACTAGAGCATGGTACTGTTAAAATCTCTTTCAATTTAATCTTTCAAATAAGAACTAAATTACAAAAAAATAAATCCATACAGTGCCACAAGTTCAAAAGGAAGAAAAAAAAATACAAAAAAAAAAAAAAACAAAAACAAAAAACCCAAACCCTCCCTTTTGTTAAAGTACACAAGAAACTCAACAGTGATCAATATAAGAATAGCAGTGATCAACCCTGAAAAGGCTCACTTGCCACTTTATACTTTTGGTACAATCTGAATTTTAAGCAAATGAATTAATAATGTCTTTAGAACTTTAAAAAAAAATTAAGAATATCAATCTACAACTAGATGTTCCCCTTACATAAAACCTGAACTCAGAAAATGGTTTTTTTAGACCTATGTAACTTTGTCAGAAGTTATTAAAGACTGACAAAGTATTTACCTCTTCTCTTGTTAATACTTCTGTTTCTTAGATTCATTCCCTAGGTCACTGACCCACTGGTATTCTCTCTTGGGTCCACTTACTATTTAATAACATTTACTTAATACCCTATTAACTGCATATCAAATCCCCCCAAAATCAGTATTATAATCCTTTTCCATACTCCTCACCCTCAATCTCACCCCATCTGCCTCAGTCTTTAATCTCAATTTCAGATGATCTTACCTCAAACTATCTTGAATTACTGAGAGAATTTAGGCCACTTCCCATAAACTACATTAAAATGTATCTGTCTTTTTTATTTTTTCCCCCTCTCTCGATGTACCTTCTTTCCCTTTATCCCCCTTCTTTCTGCCACTTCTAGGACTCATTCCATTAACTATCCTTTCTTACAGCTCCCTCGCCTGGCTTCTCTTCTAATTCTAAAGAATACCAACATCTGGGCACCTGGGTCGCTCAGTTGGTTAGGCATCTGCCTTTGGCTCAGGTCATGGTCCCGGGGTCCTGCCCCACATCGGGCACCCTGCTCAGCGGGGAGTCTGCTTCTCCCTCTGCCTCTCCTCTCCAACTTGTGCTCTAATAAATACATGAAATCTTCAAAAGTAAATAAAGAATACCAACATCTGCTATCCTAAACAAAACTCACCCCAACTGTAAACCACTTAACTTTTCTTTGTCCTTTTTTTCACAAATGTCTCAGAAAAGGAACTGACACTCATTGCCTCCGTCTCATCAGCACTCACTCCTTTATCCCACTTACTCATTCACATATTCCTTCTTCAAACACTACTTAATATCTGGTATATATCATGTATTTGTAATAAAACAATGAAAAAACAAAGACAAGGCCTCTGCATTCTGAGTTTACATTCCCTTTCAATCTTACTTTCATTACCTAGGATTTAAGTTACTGTTTTAAAGATTATGACCTCTATAACAGTTTTCATTTTTATCTCCTTCCCTCTCATGTTAACAGATGAAAAAAAATCTCTTATTGCCTAAGGAGAGTCATATTTCATCCTACCTCCTTGGGGAACCTCAGACTATTAATAATTCCATCTTTTCCCTTTGAATCCTCAACTACACTCCCTCTTTCCAGGCTATTCCTTTTACCCCAAAATAAATTCTTCCTCAAACTTAAACTCCATAGCTTTTATCTTGTCTCATTCTAGTCAAAATTTTAAAGAACAGTCTATACTCAATGTTTGTCTACCCGTTTATCCCTCAACTCACAGCATCCTGGCTTTGTTACCAGTACAAAATGGTGTTTTCTTGTACTGTTGGCCAGGGTCACCAGAACTCTCCTGATGCCTCTAAGATACTTTTAAGTTCTTCTCTTTCCTGATCTCTACAATATCTAGGCACTGCTGACTCCTTCAAATCTGACATCGCTCTACTAATTTTCCAACTCAATTTATTCTCAGACAACCTTCACAGATTCCTCATCCTCTATCTACCTCTTAAATGCAGTGTTTATGGTTTACCCTCTTCTCATTTTATATTCTTTCTCCATAGGATTTCATCCAGTTTCATGGCTTCAACTACTACCTAAGAGACCTGCACAGACAATGCTCAAATCTTTAATCCCAGCCCAGATTTCTCTTCTGAGTGCCAGATATAGAGTCAATTACCTGTTGGCCATTTCTACCTAGATGACCCACGATTACTTTTTTTTTTAAGATTTTATTTATTTGAGAGGGAGAGAGAGAGTAGAGGAGAAGGGCAGAGAGAGAGGAAAAAGGAGAAGCAGGCTCCCAGCTGAGCAGGGAGCTGCACGTGGGGCTTCATCCCAGGACCCTGGGATCAGGCAGATGGCAGATGCTTAACCAACTGAGCCACCCAGGTGCTCTGAACTACTTTAAATTCAACATGTCCAAAATAGAAATCAACATTACTCCCTCATATCTCCTTTTCCTATACCTCCTAGAGAGAGAATGTGCATTTCTGAAAAGATCCCAGATGAGGCTGATACAGCCAGTTCAGAATTCACATACTGAGAATCACTGCTCTAATACATATTACCTCTTCCTACCTTCAGGCTATCTAGTCTCTTCTATCCTAGGCCGAGATATCTATGCAGCAAGCAGCAGTAATATCTCACAGCACTCTATCCTACTGAACTTACAGAATCTTGCAACATAGCATTCCAAGTATTAATTACAATATAAGAGAATGCTAGAGATGATAGAGATAATACAACAGTCATCCCAGCAAACTGGAAGTTTCTTGAGGAAAGGACATTTCTTATATCCCTAGAACTGAATCTTAACCAAGCAGGTGCTCAATAAACATTTGCTGAATGGATGGCACAATCATCTGTCCAGTCAGCCAAGCCAGAAGCCAGAGGGTACACCCCTTTTCTTCCTACAATCCAACAGTCACCAAGTCCTATCTTCTACCTCTCAAAATGTCTCATACCTGGTCTCTCCTCCTCATTTGCACTGTCCCTACAGTCTTTTAAGTCCTCACATGAATTATTGTAACAATTTCTTAACTGGCCCCCCATTCCTATATTAATTTACCCTATTTTATTATCCACATGGCCACCAGACTGATCTCTTTAAAAAAGCAAATGAGACATCATTCTCCTGCTTAAAAATAACAGTTTCCCACTGGTTTAGGGGAAAAAAAAAGTTAACTTCTTCATATGATATGCAAACTCCTCTATGACCTTGCCTCAATCTGACCACCCTCTTTCTCCTTTCCACCCTAACCCTCTACCCTGCAGCCCTCCAGATGAACTGGCTTGTATATATTATCTCTATGGCTTTAAACATAGAGCTCTCTTTCTAGACCACCTCTCTCATTGGCTAAATACTCATCCTTTTAAGATTCAGCTCAGGGCGCCTGGGTGGTTCAGTTGGTTAAGCGACTGCCTTCAGCTCAGGTCATGATCCTGGAGTCCTGGGATCGAGTCCCACATCCGGCTCCCTGCTCAGCGGGGAGTCTGCTTCTCCCTCTGACCCTCCCCTCTCTCATGCTCTCTCTCTCTCTCATTCTCTCTCTCAAATAAATAAATAAAATCTTTAAAAAAAAAAAAAAAAGACTCAGCTCAGCTCTTTCCCTGCCACCACCAAGTGGCGCAGAGGGCAGAGACTTAGGTGCAGTCAAGATTCGGCTACACTTGTAACCCACAGCCATGCTGCCATGGCCGAGGAAGGCACTGATGCTGAAGGTGTAATGGACGTTAATACTGCTTTATAAGAGGTGCTGAAGACTGCCCTCATCCACGATGGCCTGGCACGCAGAATTTGCGAAGCTGCCAAAACCTTAGACAAGCACCAAGCCCATCTTTGTGTGCTTTGCGCCCAACTGTGATGAGCCCATGTTATGTCAAGTTGGTGAAAGGCCTTTGTGCTGAACACCAAATCAACCTAATCAAGGCTGATGACACAAGAAACTAGGTGAATGGGTAGGCCTCTGTAAAACTGACAGAGATGGAAAGCCCCGTAAAGTGGCTGGTTGCAGTTGTGTGGTAGTTAAGGAATATGGCAAAGAATCTCAGGAGAAGGATGTCATCAAGGAATACTTCAAAAATGCAAGAAATGAATAAAAAATTTGGTTCTGTTCCAAAAAAAAAAAAAAAAGGGACTCAGCGCAGACACCTCATCTCTTCAGGAAGCTTTCTCTGAGTGACATTTGTCTCCCTGCCCCATCCTCACCCCAGTTTGGATTAAGTCTCTCCCCTGCCATGTACTTTTTTTTTTTTTTAAGATTTTAAAGTAATCTCTACACCCAACGTGGGGCTTGAACCCACAACCCCAAGTCCAAGAGTCACATGCTCCACTCACTGAACCAGCCAGGCACCCACCTCCTGCTAAATACTCTTAAGCACCCCACATTTAGTTAATAGCACACATCACAATGCATAGTTGTCCTGTTTACTCCACTCGATTAAGTTCCTTGGAAATCACAAATGTGTCTTATGTTTGTACAGTGTGAGGTATGTTAACAGATACTTAACTAAAATTTAAATAAATACATTCCTTGCTATTCTCTAAAGGAATAGAAAAATTACCTGGAGAAGCTATAAAATCTATACTGCTTGCCCCCATCCCTAGAGTTCTGGATTCAGCTGGTCCAGGGTAGGATCTGACGAGTTCCCAGATGATGCTGACACTGCTATTCCAAGTTATCAGTGCTCCAAATGTTTTCTCTTCCTATCTCCAGGATTTAGAGTCTTTTCCTAGATGCCTCCAACTCTTCCTTCTGCAATCCTAATAACCTTTTCAGACCCAAGCCAATTTTCACCTCCTTCATAAAACTTTCCCTAATCCCAAAGGAAACTGATCTTGCTCTTTCCTCAATTTCTATCAGGCTTTGTGTGCATTAGTCATATGATAACTCGGACTAACTTTTTTCATACCTACTGGCATTTGTCTAATGTTCTAGATTTAAATGAAGATAGGAAACCTGCCTTAATCATTTTAATACTTTCAACAAACAAGCACAGTAACCACTGAACAGCAGACAAAAACTACAAGTATTTGTTATATGAATGAATCCCTGTTGCTTGCCCAGACTCTGGGCCCATGGTCTGACTTGCTTAATCCTCCTGGCCCAAGCTGACTTCCTTATACTGCCATGTACTTTTACTTGCTTTACTACCCATAATAGAGGCCTGATCTACCCAGAGTTATCTGTCCCTCGCATTGCTTTGCTGACTAACCCTCAGTTTCTTTACCTTGCAATCTATGCCTTTTTAATTTTCTCATCCACTATGGGACATAATGAGCAGAGACATTTTCTCATGAGTAATGTGAATTTTAATTCTGCTGGCCATAAGACGGGTTGCTTACTTTGTTGTTGCTATACAGCCTCTGTCACAAAATCTGAACTAAAATATGCTGTGTGCAACTCCAGTGCAGGTATCATGGACAGTAATAAATGTTTTGGCTTCTATTTACAAATTGGGGAAATAATTTTTTCTTTTAAAGATTTTATTATTTATTTGAGAGAGAGAGAGCACAAGCAGGGGGAGAAGGAGGGGGGGAAGCAGGCACCCCGCTGAACAGGGACCGCAGGATCCAGGGATCCAGGACCCCAGGATCAGGAACCGAGGAACCGAGCCAAAGGCAGACGCCTAACCAACTGAGCCACCCAGGTGCCCCAGACTGTGGAAATAATTTTAATAAAAAGTTGAAAAACACAAAGACATAGAAAGGTCATTTATAAAATTAAAGGTTTTCCTAAAAAACAAATTTAAAAGAAAAGCCAATTACTTACACACCGTATTCATATATGCATCCAAAATAAAATCCTAGGGGCGCCTGGGTGGCTCAGTTGGTTAAGCGACTGCCTTTGGCTCGGGTCATGATCCTGGAGCCCGGGATCGAGTCCCACATGGGGCTCCCTGCTCAGCGGGGAGTCTGCTTCTCCCTCTGACCCTCTTCCCTCTCCTGCTGTCTCTCACTCTCTCTCTCAAATAAATAAAATCTTTAAAAAAAAAACAAAATAAAATCCTATTTGTTTTAAAGATTTTTATTTATTTATTTGACAGAGAGAAAGAGCACAAGCAGGGGGAGCGGCAGGCAGAGGGAGAAGCAGGCTCCTCGCTGAGCAAGGAGCCCGATGCGGGGCTCAATCCCAGAACCCCGGGATCATGACCTGAGACGAAGGAAGTGGCTTAACCAACTGAGCCAGCCGGGTGCCCCCAAATCCTATTTTTAAATTATCCTAAGTACACGGTAAAAACTATTTCTGATGCAAGAAAAGTTAACTAAGTTTCTAAAAATGCCCCTACAGGGGTGCCTGGGTGGCTCAGTCGGTTAAGCGTCTGCCTTCAGCACAGGTCACGATCTCGGGGTCCTGGGATCGAGCCCCACATAGGTCTCCCTGCTCAGCAGGGAGTCTGCTACTTCCTCTCACTCTCCCTCTTTGCTATCTCTCTGTCTCAAAGTCTTTAAAAATAAATAAATTAAAATAAATTAAAAAAATAAAATAAAGGGGCGCCTGGGTGGCTCAGTCATTAAGCATCTGCCTTCGGCTCAGGTCATGATCCCAGAGTCCTGGGATCAAGCCCCGCATCAGGCTCCCTGCTCCGCGGGAAGCCTGCTTCTCCCTCTCACACTCCCTCTGCTTGTGTTTCCTTTCTCGCTGTGTCTCTCTCTGTCAAATAAATAAATAAAATCTTTAAAAAAATAAATAAATAAAATAAAATAAAAATGCCCCTACAAAATTTACCCCTCCAAAAATTACTCAGAGACTTTTCAATCACACAGACCTAAACAAACACTCTTCTGTTTGATCATTTTATTCTTCTTCTGCATGTCAGGAACACTGAAGTACTCTATCTAAAATACAGATGCCTACCTAGAGAAAAAAATTGTGAAGACATCTATTTATTTACTTCAGTAAACATACACTATTTATTTTGTCAGACAACGACCATTAGTTCGGGGGGGGGGATTCCTAGAAGCTCAGTACTCAGGTGTGTGTGTGTGTGTGTTTTTGTGTCTGTGTCTGCGTGCGTAAAATCTTCATCCCACCTGGATGGTCAGCAGTTTAAAATTCAAAAAGAGGTGAAGAGAGGGAAAGACTTTACTCTCAGGAAATAAACAAACTACTTTTAACATTGCAACTAAAATAAATAACTGTCAGAAAAGATTGCTGATAAGTTCAATCCAATCTTTCTACTTTCCCCTTACTTGAATTAATCAGTCATATTCATAAGTTAATTCATAAATTAAAACCAACTGACAAAATTGTCAATATGATCATGATACTCCGTAAGTTATAATAAAGTTTTCCAAAGGGAGTGAAAATTTTCAGAAGTCTATGCTCAATTAACTAGAAAAATGAACCAGATCACTCCAAAAACCAAATTATTTGAGTTAATACCCCATATAGCAGAGTTGACCTATAGGTATGGTCTTGATACTTTCAAACCAGTGCTGCATTCAACAGACCAAAATAATTCTAAACTTGGGAAGCCACTGTCACAACAAATTAACTAGGTCCTGAAACGGTATTGAGAGAATGGTAGAAGAAAGAACCAAGCGTAAATCAGAAAATACTGAAAAGAAAACTGGAAAGAGGGAAATAATGAACTAGAAGGAAACAGTATCAAAAGGTAAATCTTAAAATATTTTTTTTAAGATAAGAAAACACGGAGTACCAGGAAGGTAAATTTAAGAGCTAAAAAAGGAATTTCCCAAATTCAATCTGTTGGTGGGGGGGGGCACACTACAGGGGGGAAAAAAAAACTTGGAAACCAGTTCATTCTAATATATAACACATAAGCAACAAAAGGCTGGATCATTATTCCTCACCATGTATTGTTTACAAATGCTGGTAAAAACACTGCAATGGTCAAAGATCTTCAAGATCCTGACCTTCAAGTAAAATACATGTATAAGGAAGTGACATTAAAGCACTAAAATGCAATTCGTAACTCCAAAAAACTATGCCAACCAAAAGACTGCACTATGAATGGTCTTGATCTAAGCTGTTTTCTGTAGTAGTCTGGAAAAACCTAAGTTTTGTAACTTTGGGGGCCAAAGTTGTCTCTGAGCCGCCTCCCAAGTTGGCAAGGAAAAACTTCCTCTATATATAAAACTCACTAATCATTTATTAAGTCTGTTCCTAATTTGGATTTTAAGTACACTGATAAGTGCACTTGATTTGTCCTGTATTTTAAATAAAAGCTGACTTACTTGAATTTTCTAGTTTCACTTTGTTCCCTCACAATCACATCGAACTGATTTTAAGTTGCAGTCAACAGAATTTCTCTTCGATAATCCACTGCTCTATTTTGAAACACTTAAATTCTACATACAGGGTGAAATACAATCCAAGAAATTACCCAACGTCAAACAATCGGTCTAAAAATCTTCTGACAACTCTTGGAAGAGTTTTAGAAAAAGCCTAACAACGAAATCACATGTCTGAATATCTGATACATATGGAAAAGCACTGCTAACTTTTTCTACTACGTATACAATTCATGATTGCAAAGAGGAAACTGCAGCGGCTACCCGGAGCGAGAAAACCGGTAAGGTAACAGGCTAAAAGGGCGTCGTTGATTTCTTGGCTACAGTGACAGAAGCGGGAGACACACCCCTAGCGTCGGTTTGAAACACTACAGCAATGAATTCTACCTAGGGATTAATGCGAGGGTAAGGAAAGACAAATTTAAATCGCCATGATTCAAAAACAACCACGAGAGAGAGACTTACGAAGGTAACAAAGAAAACGAAAAACCCTTGACAGTAAAGAAGCACTGAAAACATATCCCCATTTATCAAAGACCGAGTTAGACTACGTTTTCAGGAACATACACCTTGGACCTTTCCGGTTCGCCAGAGAGAAAAGCAGCAGCGAAAGGAACCCCATAAGGTTGCAAACAGCAACAAAATACTAACAGGAGAGGGGGGAAGTGGCAGGATTCCTGCGAAGGCTCGCTGCTTGAAAATGGAGTGGGAGAAAGAACAGGTCTGGAGAGAAAGTGGGTCTTATATAAAAAGCCATTTACCACGTATTATTTCCCCAGGATTCTGGAATATACCCGAACTTGAAGGAGTGAGTCTGGGGGTGAAAGGGGGGCTCCACGTGGAGGAGGATCCGGAAAAAAGTAATGCAGGCCGACGAGTGGCCAGGACCAAGCCGATGGCCGGGGAGAAGGGGGTTGAGGCCCGGGCGGACTCCCGGGGGGCGCGGGGGGGGGGTGGCGGAGGGGCGCCCCGCGGAGGCCCGGGGGCGGAAGCGGCGGCCCCGCGGTCCTGTCAAGCAGACGGCCCACCGCCTCCGCCCGCCGCCAACACACCCGGGCCACTGAAGGCTCTCTCGGACCCGCTGCGGCCCCAGCGGGGCCGGGTCTCTCGAATTTTCCACTGGGGGAAGCTGGCCAGAGGCATCGGGGCTCGCCCCCGCCCCTGGCCCTGGCAGCGGCGGGCAGAGGAAGGATGGTGCATTGGGGAAGCAAAGGTCTCACCATTTTGCTCGGCGGTTGGCGGCTCGCGCGGGAGGAGGAGAGTGTCGGCGCTCAGAAGGGCTCCCGCAGGAAGCGGCGGCGGCGGCCCAGCTGTGCTGGGCTGAAGCGGCTGCGGCCCTCGGGACGCCCGCGGGGGAGGGGGTGCAGGCTGGGGGAGGGGAGGCGGTGCCTCGGGGCCCGCGCCGGCCGGGTGACTGGGCACACGGGAGCGGGCGGGGAAAAAGAAAAATTAAGGTCGAGATTCGGAGACAGAGCGGGAGGAGAGACGGCGAGAAAGGGGAGAGACAGAGAAGCAGAGAGAAAGGGGGGGAGAGGGGGCCAGGCGGCTCGGGGGCTGCAGCCTAGCGCTCGCGTCGGAGCCGTGACGGACTCACTGCAGTGGTTAGCGCTGACCCGCAACCTCAAGGCACGAAAAAGGGGGAGGACTGGAGAGGGAGGAGAAAGCGGAGCGCAGCGGGGCGGAGGGCGGGGGCGCGCGCGGAGCCGGCCGGGGGGCGGGGCTTCCGCGAGAGGCGCACATCCGGGAACCCGCCCGCCGGCTCCGCGGTGGCCGCCGGGGTGCTCTGGCGAGCTCTGGTTGGGGATCGCGGAGCGCGCGACCACGTTCTCTCCACCGTGGGCCGCCCTTTGCGTGCGATGCGGGGGGAGGACAGGGACGGGGGCGCGGACGTCGGTGACGTCACGTGGCGGAGCCCTTCCTGTCATGTGGCTGGAGGCGGGCAGGTCGGGGGAAGGCTGGGTCAGGAGGAGGAGGAGGAAATGCGAGGGTGCTGTGAGAGGGAGGAAATGTGAGGGGTGTCCGAGCTTTGGGCGAAGGCGTACTTGGTTCCAGGAGTAGGAACCTCGTGGGGGAGGAGCAGCAGATGCGCGGCCTTAAGGTGTCAGAGCCACCCAGGCACTGCACCAAAAAACAAAAACAAAAAAAAGAGGAAAATCCAAGCCCTGGAGCTAGAAGGGAATCCGTTTACTCAGGAGAATTGGTATCTTTGCATCAGTGTACCGACTTGGACCCACTACAAAATTGCTGGGCGCATGTAAACTGTTGTCACCCCGGTGCAGCACCCGCAGGCCCACACCCCAGTATGAGCTGGCAGGGTCAGGAGCCAGGTTGGAAAGACAGGGAGGAAGAGCCAAAGCTGGCTACAGCTTGAGGCTGAGGAGCCACGAAACAGCTGAGTAGAAGAGCTGCTTCCCACTCCCGCAAAGACTTCCTCACCCAGTTCTGTATTTTCCTTAAACCCTCCAAGCTGCCGTTTGACGGGGTGCCCAGTGTTTGTTTTTGAAACACATTCGAAGATAGATTGCCCACTTATCCCTTTAGTAGGGCTATATCTACTTTGGTGGCAATCACTATTCCCAGAAAATTCAGATTGTCATGGGAAATGGAAGAGCATAAGGAGGAAAGTTATTGGGGGCGGCGGCGGGGTGGGGGGAGCCGATGGGAAAGGTGTGATAAGGATAGGGAGAAAACATTTTGCAATTATTTTAACCATTTATTCCCTTTCAAATTCTTGATAATCATGAGGTTTATATGTATGAAAGAGAGGGAGATAATGTTTTCTAGTGGTCAGAAACTCCTTATTGACAAATCCTTTGAATAGTTTTATAAAAAGCCGTAGTGTTTTTAAAGGCAGTCTGTTGAAGCTTCTCACGTAAGAGTGTTACTCTTTGTGGTAATTATTTTTCCATGATAAGCGAGCATCTTTTCTAAGAGGCTCAATGGCATGCCTTAGGTCTCTCTGTCTCTCCCTTTCTCTCTCTTTTTCTAAGAACTACTTTCTGTGTCCAGATGAATAAAGAAAAGTAACTAAAACATAACAAATTGTCTCATACAGTGACTGCATCAAGGAAAGGCCAAGAAATAACACAGCTTCTCATACTAAGTTTCTTATATATGTTTCTATTTATATATTAATATGTTACGTTCTAAAACAGGGGAAAGTCCCTAAGCTAAAATGTGTGTCATTTATGTTTTTTAGGTATATTATTTTAATTAGTTTATCATAAAATTAAGATATGCTCATTTTTTTAAAAGTAGTAGATAAAAAAATTCCACCCCCTTAACTCCACTTCTTAGAGGTAAATCACTGTAACTGCATTCGTGTGTATGTCCCTTGGACAGACTCAATGAAAATCAAATTATCATCCTGACTGAGGATTAAATACCAAGAAAGAATTTGATTTACATGGGATGCAGGAGATTCAGAATAACCCATAATTTTGTGAAGATTTGAGCCAATTTAGACTACCATCATTCAACAAGTATGTACTGTGAACCTAAATCAGAAATTCAAAAGCTAGGCACTGTGAAAGATTGGTTAGCCTCTGTTACTGACCAAAGCAAGAGACACAAAAGGGCCAAGTCTACTCGATCCTTCTCATCCTACAAGTCTCCCAGATACACCATTTATATTCTCTCAGCCTTGTGTATACTGCATAAAATACAGGCATGTAGCAGGTTGCATCTCTGACACTGAAACTAATTAGCCTATTTTGAATCCATTGAGAGAGACAAACCTAAAATGCACCTTTAATACACAGGTTTTTGCCCTAAGGTTCAAAAAAGAAAGTATGATTCCATTAAGTTTTTGTGTAAAGCTTAGTATGGGAGGGGGCAAGTACCAAATAGTCCTGCAGCAAGTATGCATGTTTTTAGATAACTAGGTAAGTGAAAGACAAAGGACATAGCTAACAAATGGATCTTTTTCCTGGAAAACTTAGCAACCAAAAGATGACTGTTGAGGAGTTTTATGTCGGGTAAGTTGGAGGGAGACACACTTACAAGTTACAAGAATAGTAACAGCTATGCATGAGGTAATAAGAAGTACTAATGGCAGAGGAAAGGAAGGGGTAAATATGAAAGACATGAAGCAAAACTACACTGACAATGCAACTTAGTAGATGTAGGGAACAAGGAGAGGAAGAAATAAAAGATCACCAATTTGGGGCGCCTGGGTGGCTCAGTTGGTTAGGCCACTGCCTTTGGCTCAGGTCATGATCCCGGACTCCCAGGATCGAGTCCCGCGTTGGGCTCCCAGCTCAGCAGGGAGTGCCTCTCCCTCTGACCTTCTCCCCTCTTGTGCTCTCTCTCAAATAATTTAAAAAAAAAAAAAAAGATGACCAATTTAATTTGGATGACAGAAAATAATGATGGCATTAAAAGAAACAAATCAGGAAAAGTTTGGATGCTGAGTGGAGAAAGGTGAGTTTGGATTTAAGAATGCTGAGCTGCTGCTGAGAGATCCCAGTGGAAGCATTCAAGTAGGAGCTGCAAGTGCAGGTTAGGAGGGAGTAGAGAAAGGAATTGACTTCAAAACAGGTTGAAAGCGAAATCTTCAAGTTTTCTCTTATTTAGAGATAGAAAAAAGAAAAGATGCAAAGATAGTAATTAAGCTGCTAAGCAGAAAGCAAATCAAAGAGAAAGTTTTAAGAAAGAGTAATGTTTATACTCCTATTCGACCACAGACAGCCTCAGGCTTCAGTGTCTCCACAATTATCTTTAAGAAGTTAGAAATGTCACAGGAAATCTTATGTGTAGTCTCTCCAGATCATTGTGATATCCAGAAATCTGCCTTATTCTTAAAGGACTGGTCACTGTCATTTATTCATATATAAGATTTAAGGGTGGCAGAAGAAACAAATTACCACTCCTATAGTTGTTTCAGATAATTCCGGTGCAGTATTACCCCAAAGTGCACACTTTTATTCATGATTATACTGACTAATGTCAACTAGAAACCATGTTTAATTTTATACTCTTACACATAGGAAGAAAATGTCAATTAAAAAGGAGAGTTGACTAAAACAACTTGAAAGTAATGTCTGTTCCTTTGTAGTTCCTTTGTTTTTTGTTAATGCAGATTTAGAGGAAATGTCTACCTCTCCACCTAGCTAAAACACGTATGTCCCAGTTCAAGAATCCCAGACTTAAGAATATTTTGTACCTTTTTGCCATCTAGTTTCACACCACAAAAGTCTCTTTCAGTGGACATGAGGTTGCATGGGGAATAGATTGCCTTCCTTCCCAGAATCCTCTTTTGTACCAAGGAAAGAGCAGGGATGCCAGCTCACCCCTTACCCAAGGGTGTGGTTGAGGAAAGGTTCCTCAGCACCTGAGACGGCAGGGAAGTGGTTCCTTCCCTTCTTGCTAAGCAGTAGAGGTTTGAGCCAAGGATTCTAAATTCCATCTTGGAAACTCATTTCTCCATAGAAACCATTTTACAAAGAGTTTTTTTTTTTTAAGATTTTATTTATTTGAGAGAGAGAGAATGAGAGATAGAGAGCACATGAGAGGGGGGAGGGTCAGAGGGAGAAGCCGACTCCCTGCCGAGCAGGGAGCCCCATGCGGGACTCGATCCCGGGACTCCAGGATCATGACCTGAGCCGAAGGCAGTCGCTTAACCAACTGAGCCACCCAGGCGCCCTTACAAAGAGTTTTATAAACAATGACCTTTCTGCAAAAGCCTATTTAAACTATAATGTAGCTGAAGCTCTGTATTTGCTATTAAAAATGTAATGGTAGAAAAACAATGCTCTTAAAAAGATATAGCCTTATGAATTAATAAGTTTGGGGAAAATGTATACCAATTACTAGATGGAATTTTTAAATTTTTAAGCATAAGTACTTTAAATTATGGATTGTGTGCAACTTTTCTAATTCTCCTAAGAATAACATTGAATTTGTTCAAAATAAAATCCTCAGTCATTTAGTTTTCAGATGAAACACAAATCAGAAATATTTTTAAATTTGGACAAGTTTCCCAAAATTATGTGATTAATTGGTTGTATAAGTTATTTTTATATTATATACTGGGCCAAAAAGGAAAGGAGGAAAAAGTCTTCGTGAAATGTATTCCTAAAGCTCTTGAATCCACATCTAAATCTGTGTGTTGGAGGAATATTCCACAGTGCTTTTAGAGGCAGTCTGTTAACACTCTTTACATAATGAGCAATTCTTTTTCTGTGCTGATAATTGTTCCATATGATACGTACATTACAATTGGGTAGTTATCTGCACAAAGATGAATGTTGAAACATGAGGTAAAGGACAGAAATCAGAGAGCATAGAAGCAATAGAGCAGGACCAAATGCAGAACCAAAGGTAGCATTTGCTTTTAAGTGATGCAAGGAGAAAGAAGTGAAAGAAAAGATAATGGACTCGGCTCTGGGAGCTCTGGGTGGGAGACCCAGCAAGAATGCCCGGGAAGCTGAAGAAGAGGAGTTCAAGATGAAAAGGATGGTCCAGCAGCGTGTCAAAGAGGACCAAGACAGATGGGAAAGTTCAGGCGGTTGGTATACACCTGGACATTTCCATTGAGATGTCCTAGATTATGTCTTGAAATAGTTTTTCTGAATTAGAACTCTCATTTGTTTCTTTGGTGTCTTGCTCTTAAAAGTGAGTACCAAGAAAAAGCTATGTATTTCAATTTTGATAGTATTTCCACTTTACACATTTACTAAAAGTATTTACCGTGTAGCATTAATCTGAAAAGTACTTACCTAAGCATAACAAAAAAATAGGATTTAAATATAAAATGGACATATTGGGGTGCCTGGGTGGCTCAGTTGGTTAAGCGTCTGCCTTTGGCTCAAATCATGATCTCAGGGTCCTGGGATCAAGCCCTGCAGGGTCCTGGGATCAGGCTTCTCCCTCCTCCTCTTCCTCTGCCTGCCGCTCCTCCTGCTTGTGCTCAATCTCTCTCTTTCTCTCTCTCTCTCTGTCAAATGAACAAATAAAATCTTTTTTAAAAAATAAAATAAATGAAATGGACATATTATGACACTAGAGAAGACCTGTTTTTCATACTTCTTAACACATGTATATACTTACACACTCCCAAATACTTACATGTGCTCCACACATGCATGTAAGTCCAGAGTGAGACCCTAGTTCTAATCCCACCTCTGGCTCCAGTCCCTTTCTGTGTAAATTTTGGATAGTCCATTTAAGTCTAAGTCTGCACTGTCTAATATGGTAGCCACTAGCCACTTGCGGCTATTCAAATTTAAATTATTTAAAATTGAATAAAATTTGAATTCAGTTCTTCTGTCTTATTTATTTTTTACATATTTTATTTACTTATTTGTCAGAGAGAGAGAGAGCACAAACAAGGGGAGCGGCAGGCAGAGGGAGAAGCAGGCTCCCTGCTGAGCAAGGAGCTGGATCCCAGGTCCTCCATCCCAGGACCTGGGATCATGACCTGAGCCAAACGCAAACACTTAACCGACTGAGCCACCCAGGTGTCCCCAGTTCTAATGTCCTATTAGCTACATTTCAAATGCTTGATAACTGCATACCTAGTGGCTACCATATTGGACATCACAGAAAGTTCTCTTGGACAGCACTGATCTAAATCCTTTACCTGAAATTATTCATCACTGACCACAAATATAATATTTGTTTATTATGAGGGTAAGAAAAATTTAAATATAACAAACTAATTGAAACTATATTATGTGCCCTTAGCATTTGACATATAATTGACACTAAAAATAAACCAGAAAAGTATATTTGAACAAATAAAAATGTGCTGATGTCAGAAAAAAAAAATTGTGGGGGCGCCTGGGTGGCTCAGTCATTAAGCGTCTGCCTTCAGCTCGGGTCATGATCCCAGGGTCCTGGGATGGAGCCCTGCATCAGGCTCCCTGCTCGGCGGGAGGCCTGCTTCTCCCACTCCCACTCCCCTGCTTGTGTTCCCTCTCTCGCTGTGTCTCTCTCTGTCAAATAAATAAATAAAATCTTCAAAAAAAAGAAAAAAATTGTGTATACGTGTATGTTAAAGAGACTGAAAAATAATTCAAAGTACTGTCAATACTTTACTGACAAAAACGTATTCTATATTAAAATGTTTAATCTAGTTTTTTCAGCATCAAACTATATTACAACAAAAATTTTTAATTTATAAAAATATTATTAGCAACTACATAGAATTAATAATTTATTTAGTTTTCATTAATGATTTTTGCTTACTATAATTCAAATTCCATATTTTATCCATGCCATTAATATAAATTTCAAGTACCAATAAGTACACTGTAGAGAAATTCTAAGATGCAAAGAGAATGTAGTAGGGGATGAAGTATTAATCCTGCCATCTTACAAAGATTCTTAAGAGACCTTTAATAAATAAAGGATCAAGATTTCAGTTTTATAGTCCATCTAAAAATAACAGTCCTTACTGCTGATCAGCACCTTCAATATGCAACATATTGAATCCAGTTCTTTCAGTTGTCAGGGTTTTTCTCAGGGAATTTTCATGGTAGACTGTGACTGCCACAGGAAAGGAAATGAATAAACTGGCAAAAGAAGATTAGTTTGGCATACAATAGCCATTCATTAATTTAACTCATCTGATATTTGAAAAGGTATACACTAAGAATCCAGCTAACCCCTAGAAAAGGAAACAATGTTTTACAGATTATAACCTACAGGTACTAGGGATTAGTTGGCTTTAGATGACAGACCTCAGAGGTCCCCACTGACTTCTCTTGTAAGTGAGGAGGCAATGTAATGCCATCACATTGCCATTACACTGGGTTAAACCATAACTAGGGCATAACTTAGATTGGCATTTTCTAGATGGGGGTATGGAGAGAGTGGGGAACACTGAGGCTAAATATTAGGCATTAGTAACTACTCCTTTACATCCGTTGTTTCCGTTAGAGGGAACCACTCTGAACGTTCCGCTTTTGAACAAGCCTTTTCTCTCTTTTGCCTGGCTCTGAGCACTGGGTAATTTTTAGTGATATAAATGGAATAGCTTAATTCTAAGGGACTCTTGGGGGGAAACCACTGGATCATTGACATGGTTATTATAGAAAATGTTTTAAATACAGAAAAGTACAAAGAAAGGAAAATCATCTGTAAATCATACCACCAAAAGATAATCATTGCTTATATTTGGATGTATATCTAATCTTTTTTATGTATATATACAGAAAAATATTTATATATACCTATTTATATATATTACTTACATAATTGGGACCTACTGTTTTATTACATATTTTTTCACTTAATATTTGGTAATGTTTCCCACATCTGTAAATATTCTTCAAGAATATGATTTTTAGTTTTTATATATTCAATAATATTAATGTATCTCATAATTTATTTAACAAATCTCCTATGACTTAATTTTGAATTTGGTTGTTTTCAGTTTTTTCCTATTACAGACAATAGCATATTAAACATCTTTGCAAATCTTTGTGCAAATCTCTGATTTTTTTAAAGATACATTCATTGTAGTGAAATTATAGAACCAAAGAATATAAAAATGTTAAAGATTTTTAAAATATATGTATATATTGTCAGATTACTCTCAAGAAAGTTTGTACCATTGTAGACTTCCACCAGCATTGCACATTTCCCAACAACTGTACAAACTATGTATTGACATTTCTTTTCATTTATTTATTTATTTATTTATTTTTAAAGATTTTATTTATTTGTCAGAGAGAGAAAGAGGACACAAGCAGGGGGAATGGCAGGCAGAGGAGAAGCAGGCTCTCCACCGAGCAGGGAGCCCAACTCGGGACTTGATCCCAGGAACCTGGGATCACGACCCCAGCCAAAGGCAGATGCCTAACTGACTGAGCCACCCAGGGGCCCCAACATTTCTTTTAAATGTAGGTTTTTTTTAAAAACTGGCGCCTCGTTGTAATTTGCATTTTTTGGTTTACTGGTAATATTGAACATTTTTCTTAAGTTTTGACCTTTCAACTCAAATCATATGAATATGTCCCCACGACTTACTGTTCATTGCCCACTTTTGACGGGAGGATTTATCATTTTTAGTGATTTATAACAACTCTTTGTATATGAAGGATATGATCCCCTTTTCATGTGTTAATGATGATACCCCCAAGCCTGTAGTTTGACTTTTGATTCCACTTGTATTTTCAAAGTTTACTTTCCTGTTCTGTATATGGAAGAAAATATAACATAAAGATGTCAACAAAAGAGTTCATATCCTTACTATATAAATATCCTTCTAGGTAATTATGAACTATTTTTTCATATTGTTAATCTATTTCTTCTATGCTGAACATTGAGTATGTATGTGTGTGTATATATATATATACACATATATAGTGTGTGTGTGTGTGTGTATTCAGTGATTAGATTTGAAGGTAAAATATCTAGGAAATTACCACCCACTTTTTCCATACAAAGTATGAGTTAATTAAGCCTGTCTTGACAGTGGCTACTTACACTCCTTTCTATTGGATAGCTAATCCAATTCATT